>NW_004192773.1:0-3300 GCF_000321355.1 Plasmodium cynomolgi strain B
TTATTAGGCAGTGAGTTAGTGCAAAGCATTATATCCTTATAGTTTAATACAGCATCAGACATATTTTGCAATATTTTTATTTTCATTATCATGCCACCTGCTGAATTTTTTGTTAATATGTAATGTTTTAAATAATTTTAGTATTTAATCTGATACATAATAGGCTATTTTTACTAATTTAATATATATTTTTTTTTTCCGTCTTATTGTCGATAATGAAAAATGTACTATGAAAATAGCATGTGGCATTATTTTTTGAAGCCATTATATCTGTTCACATGTATATACATGTATATATAAATTATATAGCTATATTAGAGTTATACATTTATATAATAAGTATTACCATATCTTTTTGCTTCCATAAAGTCTGTTTAATGACTATTATTAAGAATGGTTAACCCTTAGAAATTAGTTTAATTCAATTCAATTCAGTCCAATTCAATTCAGTCCAATTCAATGCAATGCAATTCAACTGAATTTTGAACATTTTCCATTTTATATATTCACATGAAAACAGGGAAAAAATATCAAATTAAAAAACCTATTTAAGCATAACTTAGAAGTCTGAATCATGCAACTATTAATATATAGCAAAATGAAGGTTTTAAAGTGAGAGCGTACGCATAGTGTCTATTATTTATTTTTTTTTTAGCTTTGCTCAAAATGCGATGAATTCATTTGAAAAACGAAAAGAATTTCATCAAAAAAGGGTAAAAAAAAAAGGAAATGTAAAATTAAATTATATAATTTTGATATATAAAATTGAAAATAATTTTTTTCATAAAATTCGGACAATATATGTAAGTTACGCGGGAATATAAATTTTTTTTCTCTTGATTTGCGCGAGCATTTTGTTAAAGAAAATGGAAAAAGAAAGAAATATATGATAACAAAGTACGCAGATAAATATTTTAAAAAATGGAGTAAAAAATAGTTAAGAAATTATAATTTAAAAAAAAAATTAGATGACATGGAGAGAAAAAAAAGAATCAAATTTTCTCCGTGAATTTTATTTTTTCAAAATTTACGTAATTCATATTTTTACTCTTCCAATTTATGTTGAATTAATTTTTTCTAAAATGGCAATGTTTTCTAAACCTTTCATTTTTAATTAATCTGTTTTCTTCAGTAATATTTAATCAATGAAAGTAGAAAATATATAAAATTAGCACCTATATAATTTTAGCATCAACTATTGTTTTCATGAAAAGGTATTTATCTTAATATACGATTTAATAAATCATGTTTTCTTTCATTTTATTAAATTTACTTTTAACGAAATAAACAAACAAAAACGATATGAAAAAGCAGCAAATTGACAATGGATTTGATTGATTATAATATCATCCCGTCCTACTTTTACTTTTATATATGCAAATTCCAAATATCTGAATACATCTAAATAGTTTTTTTCAGTTTTTTCTTTTTATAATAAAATTGTTACGTCCAAAAATCGTTTATACGTAGTTTTTTTTTTTTTTTACAAATTAACATTGAATAGCATTAATTAATACATATGACTGAATTTAATTCTATATTCATCTAAAATGAATTAATAAAAAAAGAAAATTAGAACGTTTCATATATTGCTATCATATGCATTGGCATTTGGTTTACATAATGATGACACTTTTAACATGAATTTAATTATATAATCATTAGAATTAATATATTTTAAATACATATTTTCATTATATTTTAGTTTTTTCTATTTATTTGTTTGTCTTTATTCTCATGTAATATATATCTTCTTACTGCCTAATTTATTTACTTTTCCAAAGATAAACTAAAGAAATATGGAAAGAATGTCAACTGTTACATTAAGGTGAATGAATATGATTCTATATTTGACTGAAAAGTATTGGAAATTTTAAATATCAAACGGATTTTATTTTCTTATAAATAAAATAACAAAAAAGATAGAGTCAAGTAATGACGTAGATAGCATAATTGACAAGAATTCTTCATTTTCAACGTTAAAAGTGGATAAAGGTGACATCCTATTTTGTGTTAGTACATCATTCATGAAGTCATGTGCACAGTTTGTCTTTTTAATTTTTTCCCTGTACATTATATTGAAACACTTTTTTCCGGTAAGAAAAGAACCACGCGCAGAAAATGATACATGTGGACAGTTTTGTGTTTTTATGCAAACGAGTCCAATTATAATTTTGCCTCTCCCAATATGTACATGTATATATGTACATACTTCTCTATGCATATACATTTTTAAACCCCCTTTACGTTCCTTTTTTTTTTTTTTTTAGACTGTATTCAAAAAATTAAATAACACATTAGACAGCGACACGTTAAATTCCATAAAATATAGACAGGGCTATGTAGACAAGTTGGAGGAAAAAGGCAATACTGAATTAATAAATGAAGAAGGATATGTGTTTGAAGATGCTCTTGAAGAAGTATATACAAATGAGAAAGAAATAAAAACTGGTGGAGATGGTATTCCTGTGGAAGAAGCAACAAATAGCCATAAGGAAAAAGAAGGTGAAAAAGGAAAAGGTGATAATCAAGTTAAAGAAAGTGAACCAAATGTTGCAAATATAAATACAAATTTTAATATAGAAAAAAATGCAGATGTCAACAATGAAGTCAAAGGATCATATAACATTTCTACGGTAGAGGGAAAAGATCTGAATAATAAGGAAAAGAGTGATAATAATGCTAAGGAGGGTGAAAAATATAATTTGATGCCAGAAAATAACGATACGGTAATAAATCTAGGGGGATCATATTTTTTGGAAAAAAGAGGAGAGCACATTATCTATGACATAAAAGAGGAGGATGAAAATTTGATTGATAACACAAAGGATGATAAAGATTTAACAGAAGCAAAAGGAAATTTTGACAATAAAGCGGCATATAGTATGAATGTCAAGAATATTACGAGTCATGTGGAAAAAGGAGCAGAAGCAAGTACTAGTAAGAAAGAAGAAGAAGGGGAAAAACATGTGTATGAGAAAGAACCAAATAATTATCAAATAAAAAATGAAGGACAAGAGAATGAAAACACAGGCACAAGTTATAGCTTGAAAAGAGGTGCAGATAGTTATAATGACCAAAAAAAATCGAGTTCTAATTTGCTAGAAGGTGTACAAGAAAAGAATGAAAGGGAAACGAATAACTATAAATTAAAAGAAGGTGAAGAAAACATCCAAGACAATTCAACAAATGATTTGTCAAAATTGGGTGAAAAAGATGAGCAGAAAACGGTTCTAAATAACGATAAAATGGAATTAGACACAAGGAAAGTGAAAAAGAAATAGTGCAAGATAAAAGGAA
>NW_004193373.1:0-3259 GCF_000321355.1 Plasmodium cynomolgi strain B
GCAAAAATACACAATTATTGTATTATTATTGAAGCGAAACTTTTGGTGACAATTCAATTTTTAAATTATTAAAAATATAGCGGTTTCGTGCAACATGAGCAGTAAACATGTATTTACTAAAAAAATGATCCATTTCGGTGATGACATATTATGCTTTAAGTGGATCCTCTAAAAATAATATGTACACGAAGCAGAAATCACATCGATTTACAGAATTTTTTGTAATAAACTATCCAAATATAACTCTTTGTCATGAATGTTATCTTCCATTTCGCATTCTTCTATTACCAATGCCAGGATAAGCATCCATAATTTTGCTACTAATTGTTTTCTCTTATGGAATTCTTGATACAGTTGTTATTTCCCTAGTTCTTCCATTCCTAGCACTTCCTCTTCTCCTACTACTTCCATTTCTACTGCTCCTTCTACTGCTAGCATTTCTTCTACTTCCTCCTCTTCTATGTTGTTCAACAAATACATAAACCAATCTTGTTCCTTGTACAGGTCCATAAGGTTATGTTGCTTTGATACCCATTGTATCCACAAACCCTTTTGTTTTTCTATGAATGGAATTTCATTCTTCTCATGGAATGCACTTAATGGGCTCTGTGTTGATTCTGCCATCTACCCGGATTCCTCGATCTCCCCATATTCCCGCTGTACATATTCATGCTGCTCTTGTTTTCATTCGGATTTTAAGGCATGGGACCAAGGTTGATGTTTGCATTCTTCCAAAATCTCTTTGTTTATTTCTATCCAGTCAATCCAGTTTGTGTTCAATTTTACGTCACCGTTTAAGTTCAAGTTTACGTTCGAGTTTATGTTCGAGTTTACGTTCCCGTGTACGTTACATGGAAGAGTCTTCTCTATTCCTATTTCGTCCCTATTACGCATATTCGTTCCTATGGAATCAGTGCTCGATGAATCGTGGTTGGACGAATGGTCACCCACTGTATGTTTGCCTTTTAGGAACTCTCGTTCGTGTTGCATGAATTTGTCCACGATGATTTGGAGCAAACCTTCCCTAGTTAATTCTCGGTCTTGTGTTTGGCATTTGTCTAAGACTTCCAAGTGGATGCCAATAATGGTTGTCTTGCGTGCAACGTCGGCTAACGGTCTGTTTTTGCTGTCTTTATGGCATAGATCGGGGTTGGTGTTTTTTAATCATGCTGTATCCATAATACCGCGTGTCCCCGTCCGGAGTCCATGGAGCCTCCTGTTGTACATGTTCTATGTGATCGAGGGTGTGTTGTTCCAAGGATGGAGGTTTCCCTGCTATTTGCTGTATTTTTTTATATCTTCTCTTTCTTCTGCCAAGAGTTCCAAAATACTGCACGAAAAGGGAAGAGGCAATGTGAGGAAGAATGTAGTTGTTATGGTGATCATGAAAATGATTAGAACATACACAGATGTATGTGTGTACGTGCATGTAGTGTCGGTCTTACCTTGCTGAGAAGGAAGATGATGACGATGATTCCGATCAACACAGGGATAAGGGGGATATATGGGATGATGTCGAAGGGGAAGTCCGGTTTGCTTGCTGTTCCACCTTGTCCTTCTTCCTGTGTTACTTTTGTTGGGTCCACTATTGCTTGCCTCTGTCTTGCATTCTCAGTGCTCAAGTGAGACTCCGGGGAACTCTGTAATGTTCGTTTAAACTTAAGTTCAATGGTGCCGTGGCCAATAGGAGTGCTTTCAACATTAGGTGTAGGAGTAACGGTTGTCCTGCCTTCTTGCGTACTACGAATGAGCGCATCTTCCACCGTATCACTCCTTGTGGCACAATTTTTTCCCTAGTCCTGCGCAGTGTCCTTTTCACCATTTCGTGTTTCCCGTGTACTTGTCGTACTTGCAGTAGCGTCCTTACCATGTTTCTGTTGCGCATTACCGCCTTCTTCAGTTTTCTGCTTAGACGTAGGTTCTTGAGGGAGAGGTGCTGTAGGCTGCACTTTCTGTGCTGGTGTTATACTCGGGGTACTTGGAGGAGTAATCACAACAGAGTCAGGTTTGTCTGCTTTCTTCTTCTCCGTAGTAGCAGTATCTTCAGCTTTCTTCGTTGGTCCCCTACTTCCTCCACTTGTAGAAGTGCTCATAGGAGGTTTCGCAGCGGCAGGTTTGTTCTGACCGGATGATTTCTCAGTTTCCTTCCTAACTTGTGGAGGTACAGATAGTAAAGATTGTTGAGGATCATTCTTTGTTGTCGCTGTACTTACGCCACTTGTGGGAGTGCTCGGAGGAGATGGCGCTTCAGTTTTTTGGGGCTGCACATCTTTATCTATTGCCTTTGTACTTCCTTATCTGAGGAAGTGATTTCAGAGGATGTTTGACCACTACTACCTTGATTTGGAATTACGGAGGGGTTAGATGGTGGAGGTTGCTGGGGTGTAGTCGACTGTTTTTACTCTTCTATTGATGATTGAATATTTTTCTCAAAAGGTTTTAACTTCTCCTTCAAAAATTTCAAATTTATATTCAGAGCTTTAATATCATTGAAATCTGGCACAATCTCTTTTTTATATATCTTATCAGAGTATTCACACGAATATTTTGAGCTTGAAAAATCACCAAATAAATTATCCGCCTCCTTATTTTTTGAAATTATCAAATTCACAATTTTCTTCATAACAAACATCGTGCCCAGATCATCCACATAATTTAACGTGTAACTGTAAATATTATATTTAACGTTTTCACCGATATTTTTGTTCACATAATACATTCCTTTAATGATGTACTCAACAACGTTCGCCGGAAAACAATACATTTCCATGAAAAAAATTATCCATACATTCATAAAGTACATCGTATAAGAGATTTGAAGTCTCTCGTCAAGCTATTACTTTTCACCAATTCTGAATTATATATCTTCCATAAAGCTTTTATAAGATACTTGCACAACTCATGATGCTGGTCTATATAATCTAAACCCTCATCAACATCAGTATCATTTGATAAATAATTGATCCTTTCATCATTAACACTATCCTCAGTTATTTTACGAGCAAATTCCTCAAAAGAACATCCTGTTTCTTTCAAACGTTGTTCCTAAAAATAGAATTAATATAAATAAACCCATTTTATTGCGCATAATCCATTTATTATTTTATAAGAAAACATGACCACATCCAATGGGTGCACGTATTTATTTACTAAAAAAATAAGAATCATAGAATACCTCAATTCCCCATCTATAATACATACCCATCCAGCGAAAATCCATGATAAATGAATCATCCCAGTACAGCCGGTATTTAATTAT
>NW_004193374.1:0-3247 GCF_000321355.1 Plasmodium cynomolgi strain B
GTAATAGTTATTATAAAAATATTTTTAATACTATTGAATAATAATTAAAACATTTTTTCATATATAGTAATAAATAGTAATTAAAATAACAATCAAAAATGATTTATTAATTATATAAGAAATAAAATACTAAATAAATTTAATATATCTGTATTACGGATAAATGTTAATGAGGTACAGAGATACAAGCTATAATTTTGAAAATATTATTCATCAAATAATTTAGGGAAAATATGTAACACTAATAATTCCTTAATAATATTTCCATCATATACAGATAATTCTTGAAATTTTATTATCATTTTAATTAATTACACTTTGATAAAATTAAAATAGTCAAAGATTTTTTTCTATGATTAATGCTAAGCAGGAGATAGCAAATATTACATCATATATATATATGAATAATTTTTATGAAGAAGGAGAACTTATAAAATAACAATTATAAGTCATTACATAACGTATATGGATATAAAACATTATGGAGTTATAAAGAACATTAAACTTAGACCATTTTATCACAATTTTAATTTACTAGATGTTGTATACAATTTGTTACACATAATGTTGTTGTTTTAAAGCGTTACAAAAAAACAAACGTTTTATATAATTATTTTACCTTTAAGTGAAATTATTTTTACGTTTTTACACATATTGTAAAAATGGACAATATAAACGCATACGATAGCGCTTCTTATCTGTATGTTGAAATGAAAAATAATGTGGACGTAATGTACACGTAAATTTAGAACAGATACCTATTTAAAAAATATAATATAATGCAAATTTTTCATATATAAATTGACTCAGCTATTTCCTTACATAGAAAAGTTTTGATACATATATACAATATATATTCTTGATATTACACTTTAGTGTATTCCTTTAAAACAATTTCCACTGAGAAATAATCACAATTTAACATTTATGCATAATTCAAATTATAAGAAAAAAATATTAAGAAAAATAAATATTACCGTTTTAGTGTTATTAACCATTTAGACCTATTATATGGTAACTTATTCCTAGATTTTTTTTTTTTTTGCATAGAATTTTATACAGATCTTATAAGATAATTTCATAATATTATTAGCTCAGTATATTCATTTTTATAAGAATAATATGTATTTTCCTTAAAATTATATTTTTATATATTACAAATACTCGAGCACATATATGAGTCTAATTATATTTGTTTTCTTCCATTTTGTAAACATTGTAAACCTCGCATATATTAAGGCCAATATATAGTATATTATATTATTCTCCTTATATATTATCATAATATATTAACCTGCACAATGTCTTTTAACATCACAAATTATATTGACAAGTAAAAGCACCAATAAATATGATTATATACATTTTATATTTTGAGGAATGTGCTCATAATATGCTATAAATATTATATAATGAATCGGTTATAAATTATTGAGCTTTCATATATAATGTTTGTGAATGTTATTTTTTTGAGTTTTGTTCCTCATTACATTGATTATTAATGTAATTTTGAACTTAAATGATATATATCAATTGAAAACTATATAATATGCTATAAAATATTTCCTCTTCTTTTTTAGCATTTTATAATTTTCTTCGTTACTCAGAAGCACTCGTATCAAATTAATATATATAGGAAAATATTTCAAGATGGACAATTTTTTTTTTTTAAGGCATATATATTACATAATATCATATAAACATTTCACTTAATATACATCATTATATTTTGATCTACAATATTTTTTGCATCATTTAATTCTTGAATCATACATAAAATAAGTAAATGTAACTATTATCAATATATAAAATGAATTAATTTAATAACTTTATTTTATAATATGAAAAAATATTATGACACATGTCTTATTTAAAAAGATCTGAAGAATTCCTATGTAAACAAATTACAAATGCTGAAAATTATGCCTTTATAACTCTGTAAATAAAGCAAAAATTTTGACCTCATATTCAAATATTATATAAAAATATATTTTAATGTAATTTCAATAAATTTTCGCGTCTTTCAGTGTCAAATTAAAAAATATTTTGAATTCGACTAATGTGCAAAATAAAATTAAGAAGGTATGTATTTATAAAATCTTACACAAAAAATAATTTATTTTATTTTTTAATATCACTACACATATGAACTTCTAAAATCGTATGTTAATATTCCAAAAAAAATGTAAAAAAGAAATGCGAGTAAACAATATTTTGTATCAAATGATATTAAAAATAATAATATTCGAAGTCTTAAAACTTTTATTTTCATTAATTTATTTTTACTGGTAAATAATTTTATTTTTCTTCGTGAAAAAAATATGCCTTTATTCATATAAAAAAATATACATAATACAGATAAAAAATATGTAAACAAAAAATTAAAAAAAAAAAAAAAAGAATTTTACATAGTCTTTTAAGTTATAATTTCCTAATAATTCTGTCTTATTATGACAAAAAGTACTAATTGTATTCATTAGTGTGACTTTTAAAGTGTAAAGTATATATTTATTAATACTATTTTATATTTTTTTAATTTGTTCAAAAAATAGCATGAAATTGTGACGTATACTGTAAGTACTACATTTAGAATTAAAAAAACCTTAACACTGATAGATAATCATATTTTTCTTAAAAATGTATTTAATCAATTTCCTACAATTTTTTGATTAAACTATTATAAGGATATAAAATTTATAAATAAATAATACAATTACCTTTTACAAATAATAGTCAATATTAAAAATCACTTTTTATTTTTATCCAAAGTTCTTCAATCCCTTAATTATAGATAGAGTATAAAACCTGTATACACTATACCTCTACATTTTAATAGCATATTTACGTATTATTAGGTTATCGTTATGATGATGCTAACTTATTAGCATCATATAAAGGATATTATGATAACACATATTATAACATATAATAAAAAAATAAATTATTTTTTTTACAAACCACAATAACATCATTATCTGTGTATCCATTGCATGATTATGCATTCAAAAAATGTGCTTAACCTAAACATATAAAATTTGAAATAATTATTAAAAACATATTTACTTGTTTATTTAATAAGTAAGAAACAACAAATAAGTTAACAAGTAAACAAAATATTTACACAAAAAAAATTTTTTTTTTTTATAAAAAATATTATATTTTATCTATGATATATTATTAGATAAAAGATCAACAAATAAAAAGAATACAAAATAAATTATTAATACTTAATTTACATATATCACAT
>NW_004192774.1:0-3232 GCF_000321355.1 Plasmodium cynomolgi strain B
AAGGATTTTTTCTTAATTTTTTACTAATTTAATTAATTTATTTTAAATATATATTAATATATTACATTACAATAAAAATGTTAAGAATATATATAAAACTGAATCACACTTTCTTTGAGTAATACATACGGAATAATTATGTAATATATGATTTTTAAATCCTTTTTCAATATATTATAGCAAAATATTCTGAAATATACTTTTTAATAATAATATAACATATTACCTCCAAAAATATGTTATCATATATTTTTAATCTATAATAGCAGTGAGCTAGAAGATGTATTAAATATATATATCATACTGAATTTATTCAATTTTAGTTTATAAGTAAATTCTAATTTGATTCTTTCTGATAATATTATTTTTACATATTCAATATATTAATATATGGAATATTTTTTGTATAATGCGGCAGGTTTCAGTACTATATTATTATATAACATTACTAGTAATTTCATTTTGCACACTATTACATATATTTATTTTTATGAGGGAATAGAGATGTAGATAGCTAACAATTATATATTTATTACAATTATTATATATTAACTATTCATAGTGCATAATAAATTGCACACAGTATTATTTTTAATTTTATATAACTTTATTACTGTCTTTAATTGTGTGTATTTATTTTGTGTAATGAAATCTTATAGAGGTTTCACTTTTTTCCTTATTTTATAATATTCCATTAAGTACTTCTTCTGCTATGTTTTAGTAATAAATAATATGAATGTATGTATTTTTCTTATTTATCTTATATTATTATTTCATTACGATTTTGAATGACATTATAATAATTTGATTGTTTTTGAATACAAATATATATTTTTAAGATAAGTATAAATTACTTTTTTGCTGCAGAATTATAACTTATGCTATACATTTTATCGTTTAAACACGTCTCACCATTTACGATGTCATTTGATAGTAATTCGTTATAGTTTTTTTTGATATTATCCATTAATTTATTTTTCCCGAGTATTTTTGTATTTATCCATGATCCCAAAGGAGTAAACTATTGTTATAAAAAAAATATAATTGAAAAATATAATGAAGTAATTATATTGATAATGTACTAACATAAATTATGTATGAAAATAATATTCATTTTTGTAATTATACATTACTTTATATAATAAGACCCCCAATAGGGAAACAGCTGTAAGTGAAACAGCAGCATAAGTTGTATTCAGATTTGGAGTTTCTTCTTGCGAACTGTTCTGTAATAAGTTTTCTAATTTTTGTGTAGATTGTGAATCTTTTAATGTAGTTTCCATTATCATATTACTATCACCTTCTACTGGAACATCTTTAGATGCAATTTGTAATGATGGATTTGAGGGTTCAATTAATTCTTTACAGTCAATTGTTTGAAGTGCTTCATTTATTTTATCAAGTGTACAATATTTATTAAACGGAAAAAATTCATTTTTAAGCATATTTTGATAGATATGAAGAAATGATTTTCTATTATCTTCAACATATAGACACAATTTTTTTACAGTTATTACTCTGTTTAATTTCCTCCATATTTTCATTGATATAAGATATATCTAAACATAAAACATCCATAACCTTCCTGTAATGTATATTATTCCCAGTTATTTTATAATATTCCCTTTTACATCCAGTATTATATGCTTGTAATAGTTCCTTCGCAGTTTTATTAATATCATGTGCCAATTTCACATATTCAATACCTTTTAATGAATTAATTCCCTGGTCTATAATATCTAAGTTGTAATTTATATTTCGACATACTATAGGAGGAAGACTTCCATTATTTCCTTTATTTATTACTTTTAAATAATCATTTAAGCGAACTTTGAAATCATTTACACATTTAGAAACCTCATTTTTATTCGGGTTTTTAATGAAACTCATAACTTCTTCAAAAGATAAAGGAAACATTAACTGAATAAAATATTTTAATGAAGGAAGATCCTGTATATCAAGAGGCTTATGCGGGGAAAAATAAGCATATATATATATATATATCAATATTTTTAAATTTATTATTTACTTTGTATGAAAATATTAGATTTAAAAAAAATTTTTTATGCATCGAATGCTCAAACAAGGGAAACTAAAGCCTTACCTTTTCCATATTGCACATATAAAAATATACTAATTTTATTCAACTATAATAAAAATTTATTATCATTCAAATAATATTATGAAGAGAATAGCACTAGGTTTAGGGTTTAGGGTTTAGGGATCTGGTTTAGGATTCAGGGTTCAGAACATCTGTATTTTTGGTCTATAGTTCAATATTCAATGTTAGGTTTATGTTTTAGTGGTTTAGGTTTAGGCTTCAGGATTTAATTTTTAGTTTTAGTTTTTTGGATTTAGTGTTCACTGTATAGGTTTTGGGTTTTAGAGTTCATGGATTTGGTTTAGTTGTTCAGGGTTTATGATTTTGTGTTTAGCTTATGAGTTATGTTTTTCGGATTTCTTTTTAGTGTTCAGAGTTTAATGTTTATTGTTTGTTGTTATTTTACGGTTTTTGTGTTGTAATTTTAGGATTTAGTATTCTGGTTTAGGCATTATTCATACGATTCTGGTTTTATGATTTAGGATTTATGATTTAGGTGAGTTCAGGCTTAATCTTTTGGATATTATTGTTTAGCGTTTTCTATTTAGGTTTTAGTCTTTATTTTTCCGTATTCTGTGTTCTCTGCTTACTGTTTACGATTCTTTTTTTTTTTATTAAGACTACTGAATTATGTTTTAGGATTCATGGGTATGTTATTTGTATCCTTTAGCTTTTGAGAGTTCGCAAATCAGATAGGGTTATATTATTTTATAATCTGGCTCGAGACCATAAAATAACTAGCATGCACGTAAATTGAATTGCGGTAAATGTACATATGAATGTATTTTCACTTGAATGAATAAATATTTATCTATTTTTAAAAAATAATAAATTAGCGTTTTTTTACGAACGTAAATAATATTTTTAATATTTTTAAAAATAATAGAAAATAAAAAAAAGGATAGTTCCCTTTTTTCATTGTAATTTTTCAAATCAGTATTGATATCGTCAGGCTTTATCCCCTATTTAACTGTATATATGTTATGTATGTACAAGCATGGATTGTTACGTAGAAAATTCTAATGGACCTTTTTTTCAGTAGAGCTAGCAAATTCCTGGAGCGCCGTGTTCTCGTTTCTCTCCAAGGGAGGGTGATGTGATGTTGTCGAAACGAGCAAATCATCATCACCT
>NW_004192775.1:0-3236 GCF_000321355.1 Plasmodium cynomolgi strain B
TAATAATTTTAAGTTTAACCCGATTCCATTTATTTCCCACAGGATTTGAAAACTCATTTGATACATTTATCTTCCATTTTATTAAATTTCATATTCATAAGTCGCTTTTGTTAAAGTGACAAAACAGCATGAGTGCTTCTATAATACGGCAATTAAAAAATAAGAATAAAAAAGTTCCTACATACTTGAACTTCAATACGAAGTTTATACATAATCAAGCATATTCATTTTTTCAACCGAAAATATACTTACATATAATAAACGTGTTAAAAGGTTACATATATCTTTAAAATGAATGACTAAATATATTTAAACCTCATATAAACCAAAATTCAGGTGAAATTTGTTTTAATATACATTATTAGTAGAAATGTACACAGTATGTTTACATCTTAAAATTTTACAGAATTTTAATTTTACAAATAAATGTGCGTTTTGTTTGAACATATATGCTTAAAACATGAATAACATTTTATAAAAGTTACAACTGATTATTTTGTTCCATATTTATGTTATTATAACGATTCAATGATTTTCTAGATTTAAAAAAATATTTCATAAAAAAAATAATATTTTGTTAAACGAGTATAAAGTTACTTTTTATGAGACAGTACATTATATATATTCATTTTTATATATGGAAATGCTATTGTAGCTAATATTTTTATTATTTAATTTAATAAGTACATTTTGATATAGAATGGCAAAGCCAGGGGAAGGGGAGACGCAAACTACCAGCAAATGGGTATATTTTAATTTTTTATACAAAACATTGTTAATCACTTATTTGAATTTAAAAATTGTCTTAAAGAACAATAAATAATTCTTTAAAATATAAGTTTATATATTTATCTGATTTGCTTATAATACATAATTTTTAGGATGAGGTACTGAAAGATTTGACTTCAGATAAAATATATAAACACTTCAATGAAAACAATAATAGAGGCAATAATTATGATAATGATTGTAAAATAAATGGTACGAATAGTATCAGTTGTACTAAATTTGAGGATATTTGTAAACAGTTTGCTAATAACTTGGAAGATATATTATGTAATAAACACGGGGGTGATACTATTAATTACTGTATATTGCTAAAATACTGGGTGTATGCGAAAATAAAACAAAATTGTAACAACAATAAGAACATTGAAGCATTTTTTCTTACGGAAAAACTAAAAAACAAAGTGCAGTGTTCCATTAAAAATGAATGTGCTGTAAAATTTGAATGCTACGATTATTATGATGACTATATGGGTGATTGGGAAGTAGAGAAAGACCTATATGAATATTTTATTAATTTTGATGAAATTAATACTCGTATTAAAAATAAGGAGAATGGACATGAAAAGTATAAAGAGTACGTGGATCATATTTTGGATCTATAATAAAAAAAAAAAAAAAGTGGTTGTTGTAACATTAATTTTTATCACCTTTGTGATCATTATTTTAGATGTAATCCAAAGTATGATCCAAATGTGCTTTTATCAATGCTAGGAGGATCAACAGAAACAGAAAGTTCTTCAAAAACAGATAAACATGGTATAGATATCTCTGAACAAATAGGTGAAAATGACAAATATAAATATTTTGATACATATAAACCAAATGAAACTGATGTTGTTATCCCTAATGTGAGAGTTGGATGGCATAAAAGCAAAAACAAATCTAAATCGAGAATTCAAAACGTTAGGTGTCTTATAAATTATGCACTTAAGAATAGCGATTATGCATTGGTTTCGTGTTATAACTCTGAAAAAGGATACCGGGATTATGAACATATATTTAGACCTACAAAGGAAGAGGAAAATTTTTATTCTAAATTAAAAAAAGATAAAGAAAAAGAATCCCATAATCGTGCAAGTTCTAGTTTAGACTATACGAATCAATTTTCTATAGGTACAAATAAGAATGGAAAAGGTGCCACAAAATCTAATATTACTCCAGTGATGCCGGCATGGATGCAAGGATACAGCTCCCTAGGGGAATTCATAAAGGGAAAAAGGATGAGTATACTGAAGAATTTAAAAAGAGTCACATGGTGGCATATACATATGCACCAACGTCTAGAAGACATCACGGAGGAGGAGAGGGAGAAAGAAAAGAATACCTTGTACTTATATTAAAATTAATGAGGATAAGACAATAGAGTGTGTAGACAAGGACAAATTGAATGAAATTATAATTTTTAAAGATATAGAAGGTAAGAATTTAAGTACTGTAGAAAATGATGCCATACGAACTGCAATACATAAAGGTCAGAATTTAAATACTGCAGATAATGTTGACAGATCATCTGCAACAGATTCTTCTACAGTCGAATCTATCGATAATTTTGAGACCACAGAGGATAGTATATTTAAAACACCTATGTTCCGGGGTTCTACCTTAGCAGCATTATTAGTAGGAGTAGTTTCCGTTTTTTTTATTTATTACAAGGTATATAATAATTATAAAATGTGCGCATATATAAGTTATTTTCACAGTTAGTAAATGTTTTAGTAGAGCATAGTTTCAATGTTCTGCATATATTTTACTTCGTTCTTTCACCTTTTAGTTTACACCTTTCGGAAGATGGATTGGTCGTAAAGACTCAAAGGAGAAAAATAGGTATATGGAAATGCCAATAGGAGGTGAGCAAAATGTTCAAAACGTATATTATGGAGATTCTCAAAGGAGGAATGTGCCAAATAGACCAGCCCATGCCCCAAATCGAAGTCCTAAGAGGCCTTCTTCAAGTTCTAGGAAAATGGATCTACCTAAAGAAAGAATACGTATAGCCTATCATACTTCATAAGACTTTGCATTTTATTTCTAAGGGTAGTAAAAAATTACGTGTAAGAATAATGTAAAGAAGTGTTTTACTCAACTTCTTATGGCAAATTTGTTCAATAAGTGCTAGAAGAAGGAATGGAAAAATAATCAAAAATGAGTCATAAAAATATTTTAAGTTCTATTCGAGAATATAATATTTTTGGATAAATTTTATTTTTTCTTGTAAACATGTAATAATAATCTCCTTTAAATTTGTTTTTGTGTTTTTATTTATTTATTTATTTTATTTATTTTTTTTTTTTAAATTAATGAGGTTTTACTTATTTGATTTGCACCTTTCCTTTATGATTGATTGGTCTGATGAAAATAATTAAATTTGGTTTCTACATATTTGTCAAAATGATACTTCGTCTTGACGTTTGTTATTTTTTTCATAATGTGCCTTCGAGGTAGCATCC
>NW_004193375.1:0-3227 GCF_000321355.1 Plasmodium cynomolgi strain B
GTCCCCTTAAAATGATTAGTAATCACAGAAAAACATTATTTTTTTTTTATTTCACCCTTTATTACTCTCTATGCGTAATTTTACGGTGGCAAGGTAAGGTTTAATTCTAGGCATATTCTTTTTCATGTTCTGATTATTATTATCATTAAGATAATGGGTTGTAAAGTATGCCCATAAGGTTATTGGCTATGTTTTACATTAATCTCTTCGCGTTAAATATTTCTATCAATAAATAATTTTATACACAACGGACAAGAAATTGTTTGCATGAAGGTTGAAAATCACGAGGAAGATTTATTTTCTTAACACATTATTACTTTAAATATCATTTGTTGTGATTCTGATTTTATGAGAAGATGAGAAGCATATGTTTTTATTCTTGCACGAATGAATGATTATATTTTAATTAATTACCATTCCAATAAGTCCAATGTGATAGCAAATATTGCAAAAACCTACTATAAAGAGGTATTAATATAAAATATTTTTCCCTTTTTTAAATGACAAATGTTTTCTTCTTTCAACATTTCATTGCTTATAAACAATTATGAACCAATTCTGGTGCGCGTCACCATTTCGCTATTATCCACCCCCTTAACCCCGTTTTAAAAAGAATTTTCATATATTATTTTATTAATTGGTTTAAATGGGATGACACCTGTTGGATTCCCTTCACCAGAATTGTAATTATTTTATGCCCGGAAGTACTCCATTTATGTCTTTTCAAAATGTGTTTTTCTGTATGTATTGTGGAATGCAAAAATGTGTAGTGGCTATCTACTCAAAATTTGCATTACGAAATTGTCTAATCCCTTTTGAGACAATTAAGAACACTTGTCTAAAGTTCCACCTACTTTATACACAAATAAATTTTCATATTCTGTTGCTGAATGCGAATTAGGGGTGGTTAACAAGTAATATTTACTTATTAAGTATACAACCGCGTGATGATATAATACCCTGTACTGTTATAAGAAGTTCTTTTTTTTGCATAGAATTATTAACATCACATGAAGATATCATTAAATACATAATCAAATGAGTTGTGGACAAAACTCCTCAATTTTGGATGAAGTTACAAATAATTTTCCATCATTCTTGATGTGCTATAAAGTGCACATCCTCGTGAATGATCCATAAAAAGAAAAATGTAAAAAGGTGTAATGTGCTCTCGTAACATCGTTTTAGCATTACACATAATATATGTTACTTTTTTTTTTTTTATTGTGTGTGCCTTTTTTCATTTGTAATGCTAAAAAACTGCATGGGAGCAAATCATTTTAAATTATGTCTTCCCAAAACTTGCAACCCTTTTAAAGGAGGATATTTGAAACTTATAAAACGTATTTCCAAACTTGATAACTCTTCAGTAGAGTGATTCATTATTCAATAGCGATGTAAACATATGCAATAATACCCTCACTCTTTCGCGATGACTATTCTTTTAGGATTAGTCTCTTTTGTGTTGTCCCCCATTTTTGCTCCCCCGCACCAGTTAAACGCGTCTCGTACATTATTTAAAGGTACATTCGATAGTGAAATTAACAGTACGCGTAATATATTTTTCATAAAAGGTACCGATTATGCCAATACAACGTATAACCAAAATGGACACATACGAATTAAAAAGGGAATTGTCTAACATTTTGAGGAACGGATATTTTTCCCCTTCGCACATTTTTGACATAACATATCAACTATGATAGAAAAATATATTTTAAATAACCCCCTTGGTTCATGCATTTACTTCGACCTTGTTTTCATAGCATTTGTAAAGGAAGAAATTGCTATGAACAGGTGCGATGTGTCGATTTAACATTAATGGACACGTGGCGAAGTGGACACTAAGCTGTGCGCACAAAGTACACTGGAATTAAACATTACGTTGGTTCTTAAAATGGATCATGCCCCCAAGAAAAATTAACGCTTAATCAGCAAATATACGCATATACTCACGCAATTTAAACTGTTCATCCCCTGCTTGTACTAATTGTACATCATTCTGCATGTTTATAAAATTACACATGCATAAACGTTCCTACCTATTAACAAATGAACTTCCTACTTTAGGAGAGGTGCTTATCCGACCCTTTTTAACCCATACTATGTGAAGGACTCAGACCAATTAATAACAATATGCATAACACAAACGCAATTTTTTGATGAAAAATCCAAAAAAGTTTAATAATTTTTCCACGATAATATCTTGCAAAACATTTGGCGCACATAAAAAACATCCAATTTATTACATTTAACAAAATTAAAAAACTCAGATGTGCAGTTATCAAGATAGAGCCTCCATATCAATTACTACAAAATGCTCTAACTATTGACACACAAATAATGTTGCCATGTTGCCATCAAATTGAATACAGAAATATGATTTCTTTATGTTACAAAATTACATAACCCTTCGACACAGTTTGTTCTAAAATTATTTTTAAGGAACGAAAATAATACTACAATATATAGTCTCACTGTGACACCCCCGGGTTAGTCCTGTGATGAATACATACATATTAAGAATAAAAAAAAAAAATATATGATAAAAATTATTCACGAAATGTACAATTAAATGAAACTACTGTTCATACAATCTAAACCAGAAATTACTCGCATTTACAAATGAACATACGGAGTTATTATACACAGAGGGGTTGGCCCCAATGTTGGTAAATAGTTACGGAGACATAAGGCCTAATAGATAAAGGAGAAATTCCCATCGCAGTCATTATTTTTTCGCCTTAATCTTTCAAAAATGCTTCGTAGCGCAAAAAATTGCTGATATTTTTTTTAGGAATATACTACAAAGAAATCATAACAGCTTCAATATTAATAATAAAAATGATGTATGTAAATATAGTATGTATCCCTTTTTGTTGCTGCTAAAATTTTTAGAATATATTCAACCTACGTATTATTTATTTTTACCGTGAATTCTTATTATATTATCTAATAATTTCTTCGTTTTAATTTTAGTGTGTATATGAGGCATCATATTGTATTACATATTAGTAAATTTATATTTTATTAATGTCACAATTTGTTCGTTAAATGTATTATATATAGATATGCATACTACACGCATAACGTCGTCTTCAATTCCGCACGACAACACATGAAATATGTTTTAAAAATATATTTAGGGAAATCACGTAGTTATTTTAAACTACAATTTTTTTTTATCGTTCTAAATGCATTATGAACATTACATATTATATATAGGA
>NW_004193376.1:0-3216 GCF_000321355.1 Plasmodium cynomolgi strain B
AAATATATTACTCTGCTTAAATATTATGAAGATACATAAGTGTTAAAAATGAACTATTTATCAGAAAATATATGAATTCTTTAAATTAATAAATTTAATTTATACTTATAGTACAGTGGAAGTATAAAAAAAAGCATTCACAAAATTCCTCAATTTTTGTTTTTTTATCAATTACTATTATTTTTTCATTAAATTAATTTATGTATTATCATTATATGTAAAAATTTAGTATTGAATATAAACACAAAGGTATAACGTTTCGAAAATAATATATAGAAAATAGATAAATAACGTGAAAAAAAATAAATGTTTTTTTATTATAGGATAAACTTCAATAAATTTCTTACTTCATAATGAAAATAAATAAAAAATAAAAAAACACACTTAAATTTATAAAATAATGTTAATCTATATAATTATTATATTATCATGTTCTTAATTTGGAAAAATAAATATTAAGACTTAAAAAAATATAACCATTATATGTATAAGATATGTTAACATCATATAAAGATACATATATACAAATCTACAAATTGTATTACGCTACTATCTTAAAATAATATTTTATAACATTAACAACATAATTATGCATAAAAATTAATTAAGAAAATCAAAAAATATAAATGATGACTATTAATGAAACACAAGCACTCTTCAGATTATAATATAATGTTACATACATAATATTAAAATAATGTTACATAAAGTAATTTTAATATATGTAAAAAATAAATATCATCATTTAAAAACGAGTTATCATTACTTATTTCACCAAAGGAATATGCTAATATATTATTATATAATATAAACATATTTTTTTTATTCTCCTTAAATTTTTTCGTCTTATTTTATAATGTTATTTAAGAAATTAATTAAATATTATGCTATTTATAAATCCTTTAAGTCGATTTATTTGTTTTTACATTTAATATTAACATTAATATCCATATATATGTATATGATTAACGTAAGTTAAAACATAGGGGAATAAATTCGTATACATTAATAGAATAATATTTCTCCTTTATTATAAGAAATGTTCTAAATATTTATTTTTTCAATAAATATATCGTAATTAATTACAAAATATAATTGATTTTTGATAATAGTATTTCTTTATTTACGGAAAGTTACTTCTTTATATATATATTTTTTTTAATATAATAGCATTGGGAAATAAAAACACATTATTTACACTCAAAAAAATAAGAAAATATAATAAATATAATTTTATATCAAATAATTTACCATTAAATGTACCTAATTTCTAGAATTCTAGATCACATAAAAAGATTTAATTTTTTATAAAGTTAGAAAAATATAATGTAAATCACTATATTTAAAGCGGATATTTATGAAATTAATTGATTATTACAATGTTGCATTTTTTTGCAGATATTGGTGTCATTGTAATAAAAAATTATTCATCTATGTGCAGCATTAATATAATTTTATCTTGTCTATATAAATAAAAGTTTAATTAATACATTTATATAAAAAATTTAATTCAATGATAAAGTATAATTGCTTCCATTTTTCATAAATATAATAATTTACTTTTTATTAATGATATTATATCAATATATAAACTGGAATTTATTTTAAACATAACATATATATATAAATTTAAAAATTAATTAAAAACACTATGCAACACAGTAGAATATTGTTATATATAATTTTGGATAAATAACTGCTTATAAATAATGAATTCAAACCTATCAATTAACATTAAGAGATTATAATAAAATGACTACTGTTGTAATGGAAGATACAGTAAATATTTCTTTTTATGATGAAAATATGTATAATCGTTAAATATTTTACCAATTTTTGTGCTCTTCTTAACAATAAAAATTGTCATATTTTTATGTTCTAAATGTTTATATATTTCATTCTGTACCATTTTCTAAAGTACTATAATTTCGCAGATTACTGTGCTTTTTAAAAATGCATTCGAATCATATTACTCACAAATATCTAAAGGTATTTTTATTGATGAATCTTCTATTCCCGCTCTTACTGATACAAAGAAAAAGGATAAGTTCACAGAAGAACATAAAAAAATAATAATATATTTAGAAATATTTGCTCATAATTATTTAAAAAATAAGAGCAAATACTGTGTGTATCTTAACTATTGGTTAAATAAACTTATCCCTAAAAAATATTTTGATAATAAAATTTTGTTCTTTTCACTATTTCAGGAAATTTATACAAAAATTCATTCGTACTAAAAAAAGTAATACTTGTATCTCTAAATTACTAGACAAGAATTATGAATTATTTAAAAAAATGAATACATTAGATGGTTTGTATGATTATAAGGAAAGTATTTTTGATTATATTCATAAAAATAATAGGGATGTATCCAATGTGCGTGAACAATTTGAAGATTTCGTTAATGATTATAATACAGCTATAAATAAATATAATGAATAAGGTGCTGATCATTTATTAAATAAATTAAAAAATGTTATATGTTTAATTAAACATGACAAGTGGCTATCTAAAAATTATTACAAAACAAATGTATTGAAGTTAATTTCACCAGAATCAGAATCTTTATATGATATAAATACATGTAAAAGTATGGAACAGGATTTGCTGAAATTAAAGGATTTAATAGATAATGAACATCCTAAAGATCAGGAGACTTAAAAAGTTGTAGATCATGATTCAGCTAGAGCTACGCAATCGGATAGTCATCACATAAGAGAAGAAATCCAGGTTCTACAGGAGATAATGGATTAAACGTACGTGTCTCCCTTTCAACGGATGACTCTTCTGTATGTAAAACATCAAAAAAATATCAGCAACACAGTTTTACCATTATTAGGAGCCTCTTCAGTTACTTTTCTACTATATAAGGTAATTTCAAATATAATTAAAATTTACAAAATTATAATTTATTTGTAGTTAAATTTATTTATATAGAAAAACAATTGAAACATGCACATTTCACATACGATTTATATATGTCTATCATTCATTATGTTACACCAGCTGGAGGATTTATAAACAAATTACTAGGAAGAAACAGAAATAGGTGTAATCCGATAGAAGATATATTTGTATTTACCCCATATATTGATGGAATGGTTGCTGGGCGTAGAAGAATGAATATATCCTATCACAGATTATGAATTAAATAATCCTTTAGATAGATATATCATTACTATAATTATCATTAACTATATTATGTAATAACAG
>NW_004192776.1:0-3200 GCF_000321355.1 Plasmodium cynomolgi strain B
GGATCAATTTATAAAAGCATAAATATCATTACCTCATATTTCAATGTGCGATATAATTAACATCATCATTGTGAATTCTAATTAATAAAAAAAATATATATTTTACAAAGCAACTACATTCATGAGGACCACGTTTAACAATGCTTTTCTACTATTGTTTCATGTTTTTTAATTTTACGGTTAACACGCTGAGGGTGGGAGTATTCCCCTTAAAAATTCCCCTGACTATAAGAATTAGACATTTTCCAAGCCAACTCTATTTTCCCGTTTAAGGACACACCCTTTGATACAAATAATGCACGTATTATTAATTCCATACGTGGAATAAAAGCAGGAGAAACCACACATAAACAAATCCCTTTTGTGTATTTATTTTATTCGTTAATATTGTTTCACAATACAGATTTTCACATATAACCACTTTATCCCGTTTTTAAAGACAGCTTACGCTTCGTTTCGCATTAGTCATAGGCCTCATAAGATGGCTGATAAGAAAAATGCATTGATCTATCATTATCATATGTATTGGAATAATCAGAAGATCCTCCTCCCCTATTATCGCCATCCCAACTTCCGTCTTCACTGTGTTCATCCCATTGTCCTTCTCCATTATATCTATCATATTGTCCTTCTCCATTATATCCATCATATTGTCCTTCTCCGTTATATCCATCATATAGTCCTTCTCCGTTATATCCATCATATTGTCCTTCTACATTATATCCATCATAATGTCCTTCTCTATTATGGTAATCCCATTGTCCTTCTCCATTATATCCATCCCACTGTGAACTTGCATTACCACTATATCCATCCCACTGTGAACTTGCATTACCACTATATCCATCCCACTGTGAACTTGCATTACCACTATATCCCTCCCACTCTTCCTTCGCATGAATTTCAATCATAGCTTCTTCTGCAGTTTTTTTACGCTTTTTCTTATGATGTAAGCCGTGTCCAAAGGGTGTTCTCTAAAAAACGAGCGTAAAAGATAATATTTAAATAATATACTTCTTTTATAATTATAAGTAAGGACATAAAGCAGGTACACATTTTAACATGCATTTCTCGTTTACTTTAATAAAAAGGTATAAAGCGATGAGTATAATTAATCCCAAAGCACATGAAAATCCTAGACGAAGAGTGCTATATTTGCTTGTGCTTCCACCATTGCTCCCTGGAACTAGAATTCCTATATCACCTAAATATTCAATTTGATTATCTAGAGTCGATGGGTCGTAATCTTTTCCATAATTAACTACTCTAAAGCTAAGTCCTTCTCGAGTTTTACAGGTATGCATTCTATGATCGTATGTCGTACCACTCGGACAATACGCACCTTGACCACCAGCACCGTATCTGAATGATTTCCCTTTTAAATCGGAGAGTCTTCTTGCTCCACGTTTACCTGTAAATGAAGAAGAAAAAATAGGATCGATGAATCTCCTCCTCGACTTGCAGCCCTAACGTTCTGATTATACGTCCAAGTTGCACTTAAAGCTTGGACAGTACATAATAATTGGGGATTACCTCTCTCTCCATCAACTATAACTCTTCTAATTTCAGTATCGGGCTTTATTTTAGCTATCAATTCATTCGGATGGAAATTTGGATTACATATAAAATAATTGGGACAATTACTATATGAAACATCATACGGATCGCAACATTCGACGTAGTTTCTTTCATACAAATCTTTAATATAAGTTAAATATTCTAGGTAGGAATTGCGATTAACAGCATCAGTATCAATTTTGCTTTTTAAGGTTTCTATGTTTTTAAAATAATCATGTATGTCTTTTTCAACTTCCCAATGACTGAAATCACTATCAAATAAACGTGGACAAGGAGGGGCTCTTAAATCATCCCAACTTATATAACGAGCTACATCGATAAGTTTAAAAATGAAATGGTAGTAATAGTTACTGGCTGAATCGACTTTAAAATGTTTTTTAATTACATCTTGTGCCCAATTAAGGAAATATGAACAGCGATCGGAATATTTTCTTTCCGATCTAACAATATTAGGTAAATTTGCATATCTGCATGCTATCTTATTACAAAGATCTACAAGTTCTCTTTTTTTACTGTTATCGGGAATGTTTAAATCGTTACAATAGTTCCTATAATAACAACTATAGCTTTCTTCAAATTTTTTATA
Source organism: Plasmodium cynomolgi strain B (assembly GCF_000321355.1). NCBI lineage: Eukaryota > Apicomplexa > Aconoidasida > Haemosporida > Plasmodiidae > Plasmodium > Plasmodium cynomolgi. Next base: position 2,165 of record NW_004192776.1, read on the forward strand.
TTGCTGTTGGGCGGGAAAATCTTTAAAAAGAGTCTCCTGAAAGTAAGAAAAAGCATTTGAATTTACACAATAAATGTCTTAAATAGTCCATTTCCGCACTTTAAGAGAAATAAATATTCAAATGTTAAGTTGGGCATGTTAGGTTGAAAAAGCATAAAGACGTACCCATTCATTTCTCTTTGGGGTTACCATCGTAATTACACATGGCCAAATAAAAACATAAATATTATTTGTTTATGTATATCTGTTCTCATATAAAAAATGAAGGAACACAGTCCAATCTTGCGTTAGTTTTTTTCACAGTGTAAACTTTAGCAACCAAATAAATAGGTGTCAGCAGCAATTATTCTTTTGATATACAACAATTTGTAAGTACGCTCACTCCTATCAATATCACACAAAATGAAAATATCTAATTTTCTAAAAAGATAAAAATAAAATTGTAATTTAATAGTCCATATATAAATTTTGAAATGGAATATATCGCCTCACAAATATTAAATTTTCGCATTCACTATGTAAACTTTTTTACTATTGTAAATTGAAACAAATGTTCTGTGTTTTTATAAATATAAAATTTAATCCGAATTCAAATAATTCGATAATGTTCCACTTCGTCCTTCAAAGATGTTGGCACCAGATAATACACACTCTCAATAAAAAATATGAAAATTTCTACTTCCAATGAGTTACACAGCTTCAAGTACAGAATTTATTAAATTTTAATTATTTAATTGTAATTGTCCGTAAAGGATTCTATAATGCATAACTCTCTTAGAATTTTAAGGGAAAATTGCTACAATTATAAGTTCTAACAAATTAAAAGTAAACAATGTATATAAACAAATGTGAAGTATGAATATCAATACAAATATAAAGAAAATGTTTCCAAACGGTAAAGGCAACATGTAAAGTTCAGGCTTTAGCGTTAGAGTAAATATTTAAATATACGAAACCATAGGATTATTAAAATATTAATAAAATTTTCATCATGAAATAAAGCTGTGTAACAATTCAAATTGTAGAAAATATTATA
>NW_004192777.1:0-3194 GCF_000321355.1 Plasmodium cynomolgi strain B
TACGATGTTATTTTCCCAGAAAAATCCTTTTCTATCAACAATAAATGAAAATATCTCTAAAGAATATTTAAGAAGTCAAACAAATTGTTAAATACATATTTCAACGAAAAAATTATAAGAATTTCCTTTTATTTATCTTTCGTGTAATAATTAAATGTTTTAAAATTATTATATTGTTCATACTATTTCATAGATCTTGAATCTTATGTTGTTTTGTTACTTTTTTCTTTGTGAGAATTTAAATGGAACTTTGTTTTACGTGGATAGTAGAAAATAATTAATTTTGAATATGTTATTAAATAATACAGCATACGAATAAATTCTTGTATAGATCCCACGAATCAGATAGAAGATAACTAAAATATATTGATAGATGATTTCACTATTTTACTTTTTACATAATAATACTTACTACTGTCTAAAGACATTTCTAATTTTATTAATTTCAAATATTCTCCAGAAAAAATGACGATGGCAACATCGGCAAACCTGGTATAATATACTTGTCTTTAAACCATTATATATCCATTACTAGTTTAATAACCTTTTTCTCTTGGAACAAGAGTGAAAACATTGTTATTATAGCCAGATGCTTAGTGCTTATCTATTAACACCTTCATGTTAATTATTAGGAGAAAGCTGCAAAGGATGTAAAACTTCATCAAATGTATGAAGATTTCTTTACAAGTCCTGGAAAACCAGCTGAATTTGATAATTATTGCAATGTATTTGACAAAGGAGATAAAAAGAATGCTGAAGCTAAAAAACTTTGTAGTAAACTAGTATATTTTTTAGAAAAATAGGAAAAAAGTAAAAGTACAGAAACCTATAACTATTGTCGTTACTTACCTTATTGGTTATATGATGAAATAGGAGGAATAGAAAAAGACCACAAGAAAAAAATTAGCAGTATAACTTTTGCTGAAAGTCTAATAAATGTAGGAAATACTGTTAGATGGAAAATTAAACAAAATTATTGTTATAACACTATACCATATGAAAAGGATATTAATTTAGATGAAATGAAAAATAGGAAAGTATCTTATATTTATTTTAAAAACTATGATAAGATTAAAAGTTATATTAGTTCAAAAACTAAAGATAAATGCAAAGAATATTCTGTATATCTTAACAATATTAATTCATTTTATAATCTGTACAAGAAGGAGTGTACAAATGGATTTTTTGGTGTTTATGGTCCTGATTATGCTGATTGTAGTTCTAAATACGACCCCAAGACTCTTATAACTGCATTAGAACAATGTAAAGGTAAAGGATCTAGTAGCGGTAGGAGTGGAGGAGAATCTTCTATATTTGGGTGGATATTTGGGGGTACGACAACTAGAACATCTCAAGATAGAAATTCTGCAGGTGTTCAACCACCGACACGGGATGAAGGTGCAACCAATTCTGCAGCATCAGGATACAGAAGAGATCAAGTTCAAGCAACTGAAGGACCCGGAACAAATAAAGGATTGGTAGATACAGTTACCCCTCAAAGTAGAGCAAACTTAAGTGATCCTAAAAGGGATGTACCAGTATCGCAACTTCATAATTCGAAAACGGGTGAGCACATGCCAGATGGAAGTAATAACATCCAATCTGTTGCTTCTGCCACTTTACACACAACATCTGAGGCCATCACATATATATCTAATTTTTTGGAAAAAATGTATGATGCATTGAAATCGGAGTATTTTCGTCACTCAATCGTTTGTGCTTCAACAATTGGAGTAGTTGTTTTCCTTTTCTTTTTTTCACAGTAAACAAAAAATACGACATAAAATATAAGCAAATTTTGAGGACATTTTAAATTTATATTTCTTTAAATGTGTAATTATAACGTAAAAATATTGAAATTTATATATATTTTTTCCCCATATTAGTCAACCCCGAAAAGGACACGATCAAATAAAAGAGGAAAAAAGAAAAGAAAATCTGAGAATAATTATCATGAAGAATATGTAGCAGAGTTATCAAATTATGGGTCACAAGAGTCGTTTGTAGAATCTCAAATGAGCGACGTATATCTGTCATATCAGTCGAGGCGTGACTCATATTACTAATAATGTATATAATATGTAAGTGTTTGGAACAACCATTTGAGCAGGAAAATATGGTCATAATATTTGCGTAATTTTATTATAAGTGAATAATGATAAAAGTGCAAAAAAAAAGAAATAAAAGTATGCATAAATTATTAGGGTGTGAAAGTCTTATAATAGGAAAAATTGCACGATCATTTATATGATATAAAAATGAATAACTTATAGTATAAATGATTAAAGAGGAGCAAGTTATGAAAGCTATGTTTGTACGTAAAATGTATAACTTTTGTAAATACAATGGTTGATACAAAAAGTAATGTATTAGTTAAGGGACAATATTGTAATATCCCCTAAAAAAAAATAAAAAATGTCGTAATTACAAGTATGTTATTAACAGATATAAGGGATACAAGCAAAAACATAGCTTTTAAAGAATGATAAAAAAATTTATAAGCATAAAATAAATATATTATATTTTTCATTTTTATATTACCCTGCACTGTTTTTATAGAGATTAAATAAAAGTTGACAAAGAAAAAAAATATTTAATATTTATTATCGTGTATATCTTGGTTAAGAATTGTTACTGCAAGAACTCGATGCCGAATTTATGGATATGTAAATTGGAGGATTATATGTGGCTTATCCCCCTACATAAAATAACTAGTATTAGTTGCACATATGATAACGAACAACACATCAAATAATGTTATGTGGTAATATAAAATAATCCTTTTTACTATATTCAAGTTGATGCAATTTGTATCTGCGCATACCACTATTCATAGCAAGATATTTATGAGTACATATACATGTATACATATTTACTAATGGTGCTTACATGCCATGAATCAAATGAATCTATTTAAATTTTGTTTTTTTATTTAAAAGAAGAAACATAAAATTTAAAACAAAAGTATTAATTGAATTTATTATCGATCGTAGAATGGGAAGATTACAACAGTTATATAATATAATCCTAAAGAGGTAATGATGTATCAATACATTTGTAAATGTGATAGAATAAACATCTAAATTCTATTATTTATTTTAGTACATATTATAAAATAGCTTATTATGTTATTTTATAATTGTTAAAGAAGTTATAATATTAAAACTGTTATTATATAATTAAAAATACCAGAA
>NW_004193377.1:0-3190 GCF_000321355.1 Plasmodium cynomolgi strain B
AAAAAAAATTATAGTTTAAAAGAACTATTTGATTTCCCTAAATATATTTTTAAGACATATTTAATGTTTTGTCGTGCGGAATGGAAAACGACGTTAAGCGTGTAGTATGCATATCTATATATAATATATTTAACGAAAAAAATTGTGACATTAATAAAACATAAATTTACTAATATGTTATACGAAATGATGCCTCATACACGCACCAAAATTAGAACGCACAAATTATTAGATAATGTAATATGAATTCACGGTAAAAATAAATAATATGTAGATCGAATATATTCTAAAAATTTTAGCAGCAACAAAAAGTGGTAGGTACTATATTTATATACATCATTTTTATTATTACTATTGACGCTGTTATGATTTCTTTGTAGTATATTCCTAAAAAAAAATACCAGCAATTTTTTGCGCTACGAAGCATTTTTGAAAGATTAGGGCGAAAAAATAATGACTGCGGTGGGAATTTCTCCTTTATCTATTAGGCCTTATACCTCCGTAACTATTTACCAACATTAGGGCCGTCCCCTCTGTGTATTATAACTCCGTATGTTCAATTGCAAATCCGAGTAATTTCTGGTTTAAATTGTGTGAACAGCAGTTTCATTTAATTGTACATTTCGTGAATCATTTTTCGCATATATATATATTTTTTTACTATTAATATGTATGTATTCATCACAAGACCGACCCGTTTGTCACAGTGACGCTAAATATTGTAGTATTATTTTCGTTTCTTAAAAATGATTTTAGAACAAACTGTGTGGAAGGGTTATGTAATATTGTAACATAAACAAACTATATTTCTGTATTCAATTTGATGGCAACATGGCAACATTATTTGTGTGTCAATAGTTAGAGCATTTTGTAGTAATTGATATGGGGGCTCTATCTTGATAACTGTACATCTGAGTTTTTTAATTTTGTTAAATGTAATAAATTGGATGTTTTTTTATGTGCGCCAAATGTTTTGCAAGATATTATCGTGGAAAAATTATTAAACTTTTTTGGATTTTTCATCAAAAAATTGCGTTTGTATTATGCATATTGTTATTAACTGGTCTGAGTCCTTCGTATCGTACGGGTTAAAAAGGGTCGGATAAGCTCCTCTCCTAAAGTAGGAAGTTCATTTGTTAATAGGTAGGAACGTTTATGCATGTGTAATTTTATAAACATGCAAAACGATGTACAATTGGGACAAGCAGGGGAGGAACAGTTTAAATTGTGTGAGTACATGCGTATATCTGGTGATTAAGGGTTACTTCTTCTTAGGGACATGATCCATTTTAAGAACCAACGGAATGTTTAATTCCAGTGTACTTTGTGCGCACAGCTAAGTGTCCACTTCGCCACGTATCCATTAATGTTAAATCGACACATCGCACCTGTTCATAACAATTTCTTCCTTTACAAATGCTATGAAAACAAGGTCAAAGTAAATGCATGAACCAAGGGGGTTATTTAAAATATATTTTTCTATCATAGTTGATATGTTATGTCAGAAATGTGCAAAGGAGAAAAATATGCGTTCCTCAAAATGTTAGACAATTCCCCTTTTAATTCGTATGTGTCCATTTTGGTTATACGTTGTATTGGCATAATCCTTACCTTTTTAGAAAAATATATTACACGTATTGTTAATTTCACTATCGACTGTACCTTTAAATAATGTACGAGACGCGTTTAACTGGTGCGGCGGTGCAAAAATGGGGGACAACACAAAAGAGACTAATCCTAAAAGAATAGTCATCGCGAAAGAGTGAGGGTATTATTGCATATGTTTACATCGCTACTGCATAATGAATCACTCTACTGAAGAGTTATCAAGTTTGGAAATACGTTTTATAAGTTTCAAATATCCTCCTTTAAAAGGCTTGCAAGTTTTGGGAACACATAATTTAAAATGATTTGCTCCAACGCAGTTTTTTAGCATTACAAATGAAAAAAGGCACACACATAAAAAAAAAAAAAAAATTAACATATATTATGTGTAATGCTAAAAAGATGTTACGAGAGCACATTACACCCTTTTACATTTTTCTTTTTATGGATCATTCACGAGGATGTGCATTTTATAGTTCATCACGGATGATAGAAAATTATTTGTAACTTCATCCCAAATTGGGGAGTTTTGTCCACAACTCATTTGATCATGTATTTAATGATATCTTCATGTGATGTTAATAATTCTATGCAAAAAAAAGAACTTCTTATAACAGTACAGGGTATTATATCATCACGCGGTTGTATACTTAATAAGTAAATATTACTTGTGAAGCGCCCCTAATTCTCATTCCGCAACAAAACATAAAAATTTATATGTCTATAAAGTAGGTGGAACTTTAGACAAGTGTTCCTAATTGCCTCAAAACGGATTAGACAATTTCGTAATGCTAATTTTGAGTAGATAGCCACTACACATTTTTGCATTTCACAATACATACAGAAAAACACATTTTGAAAAGACATAAAATGGAGTACTTCCGGGCATAAAATAATTACAATTCTGGTGAAGGGAATCCAGCAGGCGTCAACCCATTTAAACCAATTAATAAAATAATATATGAAAATTCTTTTTAAAACGGGGTTAAGGGGGTGGATAATAGCGAAATGGTGACACGCACCAGAATTGGTTCATAATTGTTTATAAGCAATGAAATGTTGAAAGAAGAAAACATTTGCCATTTAAAAAAGGGATAAATATTTTATATTAATACCTCTTTATAGTATGTTTTTGCAATATTTGCTATCACATTGGACTTATTGGAATGGTAATTAATTAAAATATAATCATTTATTCGTGCAAGAATAAAAACATATGCTTCTCATCTTCTCATAAAATAAGAGTCACAACAAATGATATTTAAAGTAATAATTTGTTGAGAAAATAAATCTCCCTCGTAATTTTCAACCTTCATGTAAGCAATTTCTTGTCCATTGTGTATAAAATTATTTTTTGATAGAAATATTATAACGCGAAAAGATTAATGTAAAACATGGCCAATAACCTTATGGACATAATACTTTACAACCCATTATTTTAATGATAATAATAATCAGAATATGAAAAAGAAGATGCCGATAATTAAACCTTACATTGCTACCGTAAAATTACGCATAGGGAGTAAAAAAATGTGAAATAAAGAAAAATACTTTTTTCTGTGATTACTAAACATTTTAAGGGGAA
>NW_004193378.1:0-3186 GCF_000321355.1 Plasmodium cynomolgi strain B
ACCCTAATCCTAAACCCTTAACGATTTTTACTGCATTCTCATATATTCCAATTTTTGAGGAAAAATAGGAATGTATATTAACAAGTAGAGAAAATTACCGTTAACTCTAATTTAATATAAATGTTATAAAAATATAATATTATAAAAAATGAAAACTTTACATATGAGTCCGTATTTATTTTTTTGCTTTTTATTTGTCTCATATGTTCTGTCCCCATAGTTATTTTGAGGAATTTTTTGCATATTTTATAATGTTTTTCCAGCACATATATATTCATTCTTATACAACCGTTCATTTATTTACTTAATTTACATATATATATAAATTGTTCAATTTTATAAATTGCCACGTCTAGTACGATTGTCAAAAATATGAATAGAATAAAAAACGTACCATAAAAATATGCTATAGCTGAAACTCAAATTGTTAACGAAAAAAATAAAATTATTCAAATGAAGCAAAATTAAAAAATGCGGTCTTATTAAACAACCATAATATGTGTACCAGTACTAAAATATACACATGCACCAGCAAACCAAAAAAAAAAAAGTACGCAGCTAAAAAACGTGATGCTACGTGAAGATAAAAAAAATTCTAAAATAACTCTTAATCACTGTCGTTATTTTTTAAAAATGTGCAATCGTTTCCAATAATCCCTATAACGTCGTCCTCATTTTTTTAACGCTTAATCATGAATTCATGCATACATTTTAGGATAATTCTTCCTTTGAATGTTATTTCATAAGCATATATATATGTATACTTACATGTATATAGTTTTTTTTATTTTGTCCATATTTTACCATCATTCATTTATGATATTTAAACTTTACCCCAAACTAAATGGCCAAATAGACACAACAACCCTCATTATATGGCATAATTTGTTATTTCCATAAATTAAACAAAAAAAAATATTCTAATATAATAGTTTTTTTACTTGCATATCTTAGTTCTTGTGCATGCTTAGTTGGGCTAACCCAACAATTACTGTCTTTTTTAGTTCAAATTTATGCGTAGCAATAAAATTAGTGCTACTTATTTTTACAGTGATTTTGGTTTTTTTTTTTTTTATTAAAAATTATTGTTCAAAAATATTTATGCAGTAGAATTCCTACGGGTTAACTCAAAGGTGGTATACATAAAATTAATTGAAATATATATCATCGCGGATTTCTTTCTAGCTAAGCTGGCCAGATGTCTTACTCTTCCCACTTTATATATGAAAATAATTGAAAGGAATTTCCTGATAGTTTATTACACAACTGTTGCAGTTCATTGTATGTAAATTTTTCATATATCATTTTTTTTATTGTTATTACTTTTTATTTGTACCTTAAAAAATTTTCCTTTTTATAGGGGCATACAAGAAAATTACATCTTCTCTCCTATATTGTAAATTTCATATTGCTGTTCAAATATAAATTTCCCATTATCATGATTTTTACATCGCATAAAGACCACATGAAAAGCTATAAATACTTTACATTGATTTATTATCTATTTATTATTTCCACATAATTAAGTATTAGCCCAATATGAGCGTCTACATTTGAGTATATAGAAAAACGACATCTTAAGGCGAATGTTGGAGCACCCCTTATTTTGAAGAACCACATGACATAGAGACCATCCTTATTTATATATGTATGGCTGCGCCCAATGTAGTCGTACGAGTGGAAAACTATAGACATATCTTGCTCTATAGTTATCATTTTTACTTACTTTATAAATCCTTATTTTCACCAATTTGAGTCGTAAAATATTGATGCACATTTTTTATACTATATTTTAAGTTGTTATTTTACGATAGTAATTGCATAAAGCAAAGGTATCTTCATAACTGTTCGATAGCTAAGTAATTATTAATTCTTCACGCTTATCATTACATCCATTTTTATAGCTTATATATTGTTTTTTCACTTATAGTTGCGAGAACAAAAATTCCCTTCCTTTCCCCAAAAAAATATTTTATCGCGCCACTCAAGTAAACTAACTCCTTCATGTTAACTGTCTATGTATACAATTAACTGAACGCTTACATACTATGTTTACTACTCTAATTAGATTGGTCATTTCATATTCATTTACAAAATGTTCAAAAATTAAAACATTATCATTGATTTTATTAGAATAATCGCATTATTGTGATGAACGTTTCACCCTGTCACATTAGCACCATCCAAACTATTTGCATTTACGCGTTGAAAATTAAGAATAAAAAGCACTGCCTGATATTGTGCAATGATAAAAAATGATAGTTTCATTTTCATAATTCCGCAAAAAACAAGAGAAGAGGTAAAATTTTTTTTCTCATTCATAAATATAATCTAAAACTGTTTCCTGAAGAATCATAGCTCCGTACCATCCATAATGTCAAAAAATAAGAAAAAAGCATTGTAGGCGATCAAAATGGATAACCCCACTTTTGCATAATCATAAAATGAGTGACAAGCGGTTGGGCAACCATTTACAATCTTTGAACAGTACAAGTCCACCTTTCATGTAATTATGGGACACTTTAAAACATAACATATATAAAACTATGAACCCTTTTGCACAGTTCTATAATGTGATATATATCAGAAAATGGACCCTTAACAAGGCTTATGTTGGATCAATATCCAAAAGAGAAATAAAAAAATAATTTTAATATTAATCCATGAGAACTAGCTATACAGCGCACGTTATTGTCTGCTCAGCACACTCATCAAATTTTTTTAAAACATAATAAATTAGAAAGGTAATCCCATAAGTTACATAACTCTATTTTAGAAAATGCTTCTACCCAAACTACATTCAATACAGGTAACTAATTTTTTGTTTCATATTAAAATTGGATCGATTAAAGGATAACTTATGTTTTCATATAACAGTAAAGATTCTTTCAACCGTCAATGCTGTGGGAATCGTATACAAATTCAAAACAAATATAACCAACTGATTAATAGACATAGGACTTAGAAAAAAAAAAAAAAAAGGCAAATTAAAGGATTCAAGCAGAAATGCATAAATGAAGATATATTTACGTAGCGCTTTTTATGCATATACGTTATGAATTATACATGATATCTATTGCAAATATAACATGCAACGTTTTTTAAAAACAAAAATAAAAATTAAAACGTTAACAGGACAGCTTCTCTTTTGTCACAGAAGTCTAAACTAATAAATGGACAACTTGG
>NW_004193379.1:0-3181 GCF_000321355.1 Plasmodium cynomolgi strain B
AAATTTTAGGTTTGTTATAAATATACATTCAGGTAAACTTAGGTAATTGTATGAATCATTTCATTATCGTTTAATCAGGTTCACTAAATGTTTGTATTATAACATCCCTTTAAATCGTTTATAATAACTTTTTTATATATTATTAAAACTCAGTTATTAAATAATATAATTTTTCCTTAAAACGATATATTCCTATTTAATATAATTTTTCTTTCTCTTAAGCTGTTTAACGTTATTTATATTCAAATAATATCCAACTTCACACGATCCATGTAATTTATATTGTCGAATTATATTTAATATTTTAATTATTCCCATAAAAAATTTCTTTTTTACTATTCTCAAAAGTAATACATATATATCGTTTTTTAATGATATAAGAACTAGCACAATTCCACTGTGTTTTATTGTTATTTTTTCTTCATTATTTAAGATAATAATAACTGCTAGCATTATTTCACTATTATTTCCTATTATAATGACTGTTGTAAATGTTTTCATCTTATATGCCTAGTTAGTAATATGAATCCCATTCATTTTGATAGTTCAAATATAATCGATTCATTTCAAAATCTAAAAGCTTTTCCACAGAACTGTACATTGCTAACTCTTTTTCATACTGTTCGTAATAATTATGCTAGAATTTTTTTTTTTTCGTTTTTTTGGCTTAATACTTGATTCTAATCGAGAAGACTAAAATGCAAATATAAAATATGTGAAAATATATTTAGCTTATAAATATACATTTAAAGAAAAATAAATTATAGCTTCTAACATACTATTCTTATCTTTTGAAATAAAATAATAATTACTCTATTGAAGTAGAAATGGAAAAATATTATTCCACGTACTGCTGCAGCCATGATCATATTTTTAGTAGTATTTTAGTCTAACTTATCATATAACGTTTCTGAAGTATCAAGAACATCCCTAATTGTCGAAGTCATGATATTTCTCTCATTGTTTGAATTATATGAAGATAATTTGTGAACATTTTTCCCATTGCTCCCTTGTAACGAGGGACTCAAAGATTTTCCATGTTTTTCTTCTACAACCAGTGGATGTGCTGAACATTTTGTACATATTTGAACTCTTGAGCTTATTGAACCTCTTGCAGTTCGTGTACTTGTTGTAGTTACTGAACTTGCTGAAGCTCTGCTATCTGATAATCTTGATGAAATTGACGAAGTTTGTGATGCCGCTAAAGATGATGTTCGTTCTGAGCTTGATCGCCCTTCTGGACCTAATAAAAATTACAATAATGATGATCTCCTTTAACTTCCTGAACTTCTAGCACTTATCATAGATCCTGTATTAGTTGTAGAACCTGTATTTGTTGTTGTTACCGTGGTCATTGTAAGTGGTGCACTTGTTGTAGTTACTGTAGTGGATGTATATATTACACTTGTTGTTGTTTCTCCTGGTTGAGTTACAGCAACTGTACTTGGTGTTATTAGTAGACTTGATACATTTGATGTTTTTGGTGTACTTCCAGTAGTGCATGTAGTTACAGTAGCTGGTAAACTGGATGATCATGCTACGACTACTGAAGCTTTGGGTCCTGCTGTACCTTCTGAAACATGTTGTCCTCCTGCATTTTCTTCACCTGTGACACCCTCACTCCTTACGAGATTAGAAGCAACTACTTTAAGATTTGATTTATTTCCATTTTTACATTTTTGTTATTCAGATGAGTGACACGAGTTTATACTTGGAATTACAGAAAAAATAACCAGTATCTTTCGGTGACAAAAAAATTAAACTCCAGAATTGGGTATTCCTACACTTTTCGTGTAACAACTTAAACTCTTAAGATATGTTAAATACTTAGTGCAATAATCTTGTTCTTTGGGAGAAGTAATGTTATGAATTTTATCAAGATTTATAAAATAAATATACGAAAATATCCTATTTTTTAACTCAATTTATCACCTATTAACTCTTCCGAAGGTTAATTATTTTTAATTTTTCCTTATTCATCTTCTTCCATGCCTCAATAAGATATTTGAAAATAGGCACATCATTAAAATTTGCAGATTTTTCCGTATGATTTTTCACCTATTTTTTCATAGGGCCAATAACGTAAATAACTGCAGTAATCATTAGGTTTGGGGGTATTATCTTTGCTTAGTTTTTGTAAAATATGTACTAGATGAATACAATTTTTTTTGGCTGCTGTAAAATTGGGAATTTCATTTCCATCGTATTCATTACTATGTTGATCAAAATCAGAAGATTCACCAAGTTTTGAAAAGAAAAATTTCTGATGTATTTTATGTAGTTTTAAAACTTCTGCAGCTACCTCCTGATAATAATCATAAAAAGGTTAACAGATTAGTAGCAAAGGTATGGTTCTCATAATAGATTTTTCTTTTTGTTTCAAGTTGAACTACTTATGTAATTAATAATGTACAAATAAAGACTTATATTTATATATACCAAACATTTCTCAAATGATATCGTCATTATTTTTTGGACATTATTTGAATTTAATATAATGTAAAATATTATTAAACTATAAGCATTATTAAAAAATAATGTATTGCATATAAACTTCCATCTATAAAATTTTACGCAGACCTTTTAATTATTCGCAGCACATAAAAAAACTTCCACTTTTTTCCACTCAATTTTAAGGTTATTATGGAACAAATTGTTATTGTATTATATATAATAGAGCAGAATACCACTATTAAATATCACAAAAATAGAAAAAAAAAGCAGAATTTTAAAGTAACAAACTAAATATAAAGAATATTGTAAATCTTATAACATTCAATTCATGTATGTATTATATAATTATGGTGACCATAAGTAAAAGAAGTTATTTAAAACATATATTCTGAAATATAAATTTTAGCTTTTCTACAAATTCATGAATATTCTTGAAAGAAAATTACAATGATTTTCGTTAAAATTGTTTCTATTATGACAGAAATATGGTTATTTCTGTGAAATCAATTTATAACATTAATATGATGTATTTATATTAACCATTAGTGATTGAGACAAAATAAAAAAATCATTAAAATCTGTTCATATTTTTATAGTTTCTATAAATATATTTTTTCTTTTATTAGGTAATAGCACTCTGTAGCTCAAATATTCTATAAGAAATATATATTTATTTTGTTAGACTAATTTTATTGCCATTTTATTTGAATCCCTTTTATTCCCTACA
>NW_004192778.1:0-3177 GCF_000321355.1 Plasmodium cynomolgi strain B
ATAATGAACCTAATAGAGCATATGATGTTATTGTTCATATGCAGATATTTATATAAACATAAAAAAAATGTCTTCCAATAGCACGAATATAGAAAATATTGTGGATAATATCCATGAATTGATATCAGAGGACGACGTAAGTTTTAATAGGATTTTTTTTTTAAAAACTATTACAAACAATTTTATACATATGTATCATTTTTACTTAGATATATTTAAAAAATTATTCTTGAAGGTAAATATTTATTTATTCATATATATTAATTATTTTCATTATTCATAGGCATCGTTTAGAAATAAAAACCCTTTAATTGTTTTCTACGAACGTTGTGATAAATCATATAATTTAACCTCTGCCAATATTTCATGTGATCAGTGTAAATCGCCTAGAAATAAGGATGGTCCTAATTGTTGTGATAAGGAAGACAGAATAGTCGATTGGGATACTATTCAGGGGTTAATGGCGAATCCAGGTACTAATTATATAACAACGATATGTGATTATTTTATTCATTGGTTGTATGGAATAATAAGCAAAAGTAAAATTACAGATATGGGCATTTATAATCTCTACAATAAAATGGAAAATAAATTACAAGGCGTATGTAATTATAAACATCCAGAAGGTTCCGAGACCCAAAGTATTGTGAAAATATATGATAGAAAGGTACTAAAGGACAAAAGAGAGTTATATGATTTTTTAGAATATTATAATGACATAAAAGCAGTACTCAATAATGAAAACCCCAAGAACAAAGATAAATATTGCAGATATATAAAATATATATTTAATTTATACCAAGAAATGGAAATGAATAATTACAAAGAATTGTACAATATGGAATCAAACTTATTTAAAGAAAAATTTAAGAAAATTGATGCAGATTTATTTTTATTAGAGAAAAAATGTCCAGGAGATTATCTAAATTTAATATTCGACAAAGACAATAAAATATTACGAGATTTTAAGAAAGAAAAAAAAGAGCAATTAGTTGAAAAATTAAAGAAAGCCTGTGATAATCCAGAAACACACTCTGTTGAGGATTCACCATACGATAAGCATGAATATGTACGTTATAGAATTTTACGAAAATTATACTTACATTACCTTATATAAATACTATATATTAAATAATGTGCTATAACAATCATTTTTTATATAAAGGATTAATGAATGCATGTACTATTATAATTATTATTTTCTTATTAATTTCTAGAAAGATGTCCTAAAAGATTTTTCAGCCTATAAAGTATATGAAAAATTAAATAATAATAACAATATTGATCCATATTGCAGTGATTGTAATGATTTATCAAATTTAGAAAGTGAATACAAAGGAATTAATCAATTTTGTAAAAAGGTGGCAAGAAATTTAAGAAACCAATTGAATGATATTAAGGATCTTACAAATGAAGATGATCGCTGTTTATATTTCATTTACTGGACATATGAAAAAGTGAGGGAAATATATAATGGAAGAATAAAAAATATTCATGAAATACCACTTTTTTCCAAAATACTTGGTATAGCGCATGGTATTAACTATGAATTAGCTGGAGAGGATATTCGTAAAAATGTTGAAGCTTTCAAGGGGGTCTCTATGAGAAATTCTGATGCGACCAGCAGAGGAGATGGTGCTACACAAAAAAAGGAAGAAAAGTTTGTTTATAGCTCTGAATTGTCTAAGTATAATCCTTGTTTCTTTTATTTAGATTGTACATTAGATGAATGTAAAGAAATGAAAGATCTGTTTGATTATTTTAAAAATTATAAGAGTATTAAAGATAAAAGCTCTACAGTTGATAACAAGTACATACAATACTGTAATTACCTTACTTATATAAACGGACTATACGAAAAGAATATATCTAATTGTTGCGTCTGTTTTAAGGGTGTGGAGAAATGCAGAGAGGATTGTCCACATTATTTTAGGTGTGATGAATTGTATAATCCCCAGAATCTCTATGATAAATTTAAATGCAGTAATAAAATATCAGATAAACCATTTAAGAAGATAAAATTACCAGTGTCCATTGATTTTTATTCCAAAAACATAACAGAAAAGTCAAAGGGAAACCAATATTTACAGACAGTTAATTATTTTACACCTATTAGTGTGCAAAAAATGCAGGGTAGAATGCCAAAATTATTGGATGGCATGTCAGACACCTCGGATAATATACTTGAATCGGATCCTTTCTACACTATTGTGTTAGGAGTTTTTACTATATGGGGAATCTTTTTCGTTTTTTTCATTTATTATAAGGTTATTAAAAATAGCCTGTTAAAAGATATGTATAGTTTGTATTTGATATTCATTTTGAGTAAGAAATAAAATTATGAAATAAATACATTACATACGTTTTACACTTTTTTTTTTGAATGCTAGTTTACCCCTGTTGGATCCTGGTTTCACAAAAAAAAGTCAAGAAAAAATAGAGAGATCTACGATTTTGAAGATGTACATATGGAAAGACCACTACGTGGAGAATTAGAGTACCCTAATGAAAATGTAAAAAAGGGTAGAGTGCGTTTATCTTATCAGTCTGCGTAAGGAGCATTGTAAAAATATAGAATGCATATGGATTAATATAGAGTAAAAATAAATGAAACGCCGAAATGAGGATTCACTTGTAAATATATTCTCAAAATAATGAAAATAAAAAGGCGAAATGCTAAAAATTATTAATATAAATAATACTAAAAAGGGGCATCCTATCAGCATGATATTCATATATAGAACAAAATTTAAAAACGGAAAACAGGGAATTATAATAAAAAATAGGACAAATGAAAGAATTTACATTAGTTAAAAAGTAAAAGTATAACAAGTACATATTAGCTTTATATAAAAAGTCTAAAATGGTTAGACGTCATTTTAATTCAGTATAGCTGCTATAATCGTGTTTAAGAATATCCCAAGCATTTATTCTAATTAGATATATCATAATAAATGGTAATATATACATGGGAACAAATGTAATAATGAATTTATAAGGATAACAATCACAGTAAATATTCACATATATGTGTGTATGTGTTTGTTGGGGAAATTATTTTCTCGACGCAGATATACACATGAATATTTAATAATGGGATTACGTCCTAAATTTTTAATTTACTTTTTACACGTTATAGAGAAAAATTAGCAAATTTATTTTTACTTTTGTTTTTTT
>NW_004192779.1:0-3154 GCF_000321355.1 Plasmodium cynomolgi strain B
CTATTTACAAATAAAAATATGTTATACATATTTTATATGCTAGTTTACACCCTTTGGAAGAATGTTACGAAATAGATTTAGATGGAACAATAATAATATGAGAAATTTAAAAGGAGAAAACAATGGGTTATTTTATTATGCATAAGAATCATTTAATCCATATTTAGGAAAAGAACATTACATTGAATACCATCCTTCTTTATGCTTTTAATTCAAAATTGTTAAAAATAAAAATTAATATAAAAGAATATCATTCAGTATTAAATTTTTCGGTTTAAAGACAATCATTTAATGGCCACAAAGAATAATAAATAAAATATTTATGCATTAATAGAATAAGCACAAAATAATAACATAAAATATATATTGTAAAATTGAACAAATAAATGATTATTAACAAGTTTAAATAAGTAACAAATATAAGAAAATTATATTCAATACTTAGATATGATTACTGTATTTAATATTTTTCCCATTAAATAATCTGTAACGATTCTATTTATAGTCAAATATAATATTATTTATTCGACATCATAATTATTAATATAAATAAAAATAAATACGTAAAATGATTTAACAGTGTACTCAATAAAACTTTATCATAATATAAATTTACGAATTATACATTTCCTTTTATATATATTTACATTTCAACTAAATCCCTTACACTTCGTCAAAAAGAAAAGTATACATATAGAAAAAAAATAACAAAATATATATTTTTATATATTATTAATTACTATATATTATATAAACAACTATAAAAATAATATTATTATGAGTATAATCATTTATACCCTAAAATAATGCCCATAAAAAGGGAACCCTAAATCATAAACCTTATAATGATCTAAGAATGTTAAAAGAATTTCCTTATTTCTTCGGATTTTATGAATTGTTTCATCTTTTATATTGTTATTACTAAATAATTTATCGCAAGTTTTTTTTTTTATATTATTTAGTAATGGTATTAAAGTTTATATAACGTTTTCAAAATAAGATAGTATATTTGAATGTAAATAGATATAGGTAGTTAAGGAAAAGTTACTCATTTAATACAGAATTATATTTTATATGATATATCATATCACCAGAATTTATATCCTGAGTGTGTATACTGTTTGATAGAAATTCTTGTTCATTTTTTTCCATATTGTCTAATAATTTATCCTTCCCTAGTATATTTGTATTGATCCACGAACCTAAAGGAGTAAACTAATTCAAAGGAATCAGGATTATATATTAAAATATACAATATTATTATTGTCATTTAATATGAGAACATCGCATAAACATCGGTATCCAATATTTTACATATGTTTAAATAAAACTTTGTGTAACCTTATATAATAGTGCCAATATGGATGATGCCCCAGCCATTGTTCCAACAGCTGTAGATACACTATATGATATAGAACTACCCGAATTATCACCTTTATCAAAAAATGATTTTTCTTTTCCTATATATTCTTGGCAACCGACTATGTCTTTTATATTAATATAAGAAGATAAAGCTGGTGTTTTATCTGCTATTCCTGCTTTATTATAAAAATCTTCCGTATATGATGTCTTAAATTTATCTAATATTTCACAAACGCTTTTGTTCACTCCATTCTTTTCATCCGCTTTAGAACAATATTTCTCATCCAATTCGCTATATATATTAATACATTCGTATATATAACTTTGGCCTGCACAGTTCATTGAAATATTTTTATGCAATAATGTATTCTTAATAATAGAAATATTATCTAGAAAATATAATAATTTTATTATTTTTTCTGGTTCCTTATATTTTTCATCTAATGTATATTCCAAACATGAATCTGGTTCATTAGGAGAAAAATAGAAACTAGCTCCAACTAAAGTGGCTTGAAGCAATTTATCACTAAGATTATGTTTCTTTTTTACGTAACTCATCCAGTAGTTTAAATATTTGCAACATTCAGTACTACTACACATATTATCATAATTGTTATTATAAAACGAATATAAATTCCTTAATATTTTGACACATATATCTCTATAGTTTTCTTTATCATCACTATCATATAATATATTATTCGAGTATATATTATAAAAATAATAATCATTCACGTCCTTATTGAAATCCTTATAGATATTCCATATCTTCGTAAGAAAGGGATACTAAATAAAGAAAAGAAATGCATGCACAAACATTTTTCATTTTTTTAGGAAACATTTTATATAGTATACCAATAATAAATGTAAAGAGAATTAAATCATATATAATTATTTAGTTAAGAAGGTAATCACGTACATTATCTTCGAATTCTTTAATGTCCATTATGTTTTTTTAAATATATTTCAAAAAAAAAAGGAAAATAAATTCACGTAGACTTTTTTTATTAAATGTAATTAAAGATATATATAGATTTAGGGTTCAGATTTTAGCTTTAGGGTTCCGTGGCTAGGTTTGATGTATTATTCAGCACGTTATGCGTTTGCAAAGCAGATGGGAGTATATTCTTTTTTAATCTGAACGGAAATAAAAAAAGAAGTAGCAGGATTTTATATGGAAGTGGCGGTATATATTCATATGCATGTATCTTTAGATAAATGAAAAAAATTTTATTTATTTTTCAAAAAAATAAGAATTGCAGATTTGTATGAACTTAAAAAATATTTATAATGTTTTAAAAAAAATAAATATAGCAAGTAAACACGCGGAATAAGTAGGCAAATGCGAATGCACCACCTCATATAACAAAGTATATGGGAGGAAAGAAGAATTGTTCGGTTTCTCAAATTTTTCGTAAATAAAATTGTTAACAATTGGTTGGGAGGAAGTAACTCCAAAGTGGGAAGAAAAAATGAATACGGTTTGATCATAGCACCAAATTGTGAGTGGTTCAGGGCTTAGGATTCACTATATATTTTTTTCTATGCGAAATCTTATCAACGACCGAAAAAAATTGAATGATTATTTAATATAAAGTAAATTAATTTATTTTATTGCTCAATTATAATAATATGATTGAAATTTCATTTTGTCTGTAATATATTCCCAAAATAATCATACTTATAATTTTACGGAACATATTATAATGATATATAAGACATGTTTTACGCTTATATGAAGCCTATATTTTTAAATTAAAAATATTATTAATGCATTATACATTTCATTAAA
>NW_004192780.1:0-3133 GCF_000321355.1 Plasmodium cynomolgi strain B
AAAAAAAAAAAAAAAAAAAAAGCTGGCTTCCCCTTTTTCAAGGCTATTTTCTAATTAGTAGTGGTGAGAGCGTCTAGCGCGCAGCAAAATATAAGTATAAATATGTATGTAAGTACGAGCGTGGTGTGTCACGTAGAAAATGCTTCTGAACCTATTTTCCAGCAGGTCTAGAATCTTTCTGGCACGCTGAGTTTTCGTTTCACTCGAGGGGAGTTTGTTGTGGTGTTGTTGCGGCGAGCATATCAGCATCACCCCCAAGCAAGTATTATATACATATGTAGTAATATGTATGGACTGTGGAGGGCGTTTTTTTTCTTCTTTACGATGGCACGCTTTGCTGAAAGGTTTATTTTCCACTCGTTAGCAGTTGCTCGCAGCAGAGAGAGCATATGTCATTGGCAAAAAATATGCTGCACGATTATGCCATACAAATAAGGCGTAGTACTGTGCCTGCGCGAAATACGAAAAAACATTTCCCTGCGCAGATAAATAAATAGTGCACTGCTTGGGCTGATCTTCCTTCCTCCGCTAAGCGCCATACATTCAGTTAAGAAGTTAATGTTTCAAAATAAAATGAAACGCAAATGGATGGGATTATAAAATTATTATGCAGAAAAAATTACAAGTGTTTTTCATAAAAAATCAAGGGAAGGGAAAGAAAGGCTGTCTTGGTATATAAATACGCCATGGTAATATAAGTTGCAGCCCGGCGGGGGAAGTGGCTGCACAAAAAGAAAAAAATATATAGCAAGTAAACACGCGGGATCGGTAGGCAAATGCGGATGCACCACCTCATTTAACAAACGATTTGGCAGGGAAGAAGAAGAAGTGATCTTTTCCTCACATTTGCTCATAAAAAAAATTGTTAACAATTGGTGGGGAGCAAAAAACTCCAAAGTTGGGAGAAAAGTTGAATACGGTGTGAGTATACCACCAAATTGGCAGTGCCGCATTTATTAATTCCCTCCCAAAGGGGTTGGGGGAGGAAATCCTAACCCCCCCTCTCCTTCCCCCTTAGTACTTTTGGAACTGCATCATGACGAAGTTAGAGGTGTCGGTAAAATCGGAGAACTTTGTCTAATACAGGTTCTGACTTATGTGTAGGAAGGGGCTGATAAAGTAGTTACTTGGGGGGGTGAACAACTGTATGTCGTAATTTCCATTTTTTAATTGTTCAAAGGATTCTTCTGACCAATCCCTGTTTTTTCTACACACAGAGAAAAATGCCATTTTTTTTAAAGTTAATTAAATGGATAAGTGACGGCACGATTTTTTTATCGTATATTAAATCACCCCCAATAATGTAGTCATATGTGACAATTTGCTCATTTTCACATGAGTACGTATTTTCATTGGTCCAATCGATGTTGCATATTTTTACTTTACTCCTCCATGCTGAATCTAGGTGGCCAAAGAGTTCTTCGTTTAATAGGACATTAAGCGAAATGTTACTTAGATTGAATGGGTTGACATCGATAATTACTACTTGGTTTGCTCCTTGATTAGTTCCATTGCTAAAAATGTTCGTATGCGTGAAAAGCAAAATGCTGTCTAGTCCACTTCCTGCACCGAGTTCTAACACCACTTTGTTGCTAAAGAGGGTGCTATTATGGAGAAACAAGTCGGAGATCCATTTGCTTATCTTGATGCAGAACTCCCAAAATGTTAATCTCGGTGTTATCATTATGCGAATGGACCCCTTTTCCTGATGTTTTGCCATCCTCAAATGAATTCCCAAAATATTTTAGCCCAATTTCTCTTATCCCTATAATGACCTCTTCTTCGATTTCCCCGTTTTTACTTTTCCTTTTCGTTGATGAACAACTGGTTGACGCACTCCTGAATAATTTTTGCGTCCTCTAGCTTTGTCTTGAGCGCTGTGTCGTTGTGGCTATTGAGTGCGCTGTCCGCACGAATGACTACGCCCCTGCACATGCCGCCGCTCTTGCCACTCACCGCGCGACCATCCTGATCATCCAGCACACTCGACATGAGGTGGCTCAGAATGAGGTGCAAAAAAATTTCGTCGTGGGCGTTGAAGGCCTCCGAAAGAATGCTCTTGTAGAATTCGTTTTTCTTCAGTAGGTCGATTTTGTTGGCTTTCTTGTACAGGCAAATTTGCTTCCCCCACATTTCTTCCTTGCCATTTAAAGTAGCACCTCCAACACCCTTCCTACTGTCGCCATTGCCCAAGCTGCCATTATGATCGTCAGAGAAAATGCTCCTGAAAAAATTCATCGAGTTTATTTTTGACATGGGCACTTAACTGGTATCCGTCCTTCACGAGGGAAATTTGCAAAAAATATTTCCTCATATGTTCATACAGTTCGTTTTTTTTCTTTCCACTGTGGTATATTTTTTGCAATATAAAAGGTAGACGAAAAGTAGCACTTCCTTTACAGCTTCACAATGCTTATTCTGTATAGACCAGATGAGGGGCCTATTTCCACTGGCATTCAGTTGGTTATTTCCAATTGCGCATTCGTATAGCAGAAAGCGAATCATGTCCACATTGTTATTTGAGCATGTGACATGTGTACGTATGACATGGTGGTAAGGGGTACAAACTTGCTAAAAGGTGGTGTGGCATCACTCGAGGGATGCGCTTCTCCTTTTCTTTTGATCAGCGCGGGATGCAACATAATGGAAGCCGTGGGCGAGGTCCTCAAAAATGGCATTGAAAGTCCTAGCATGATTCAGCCGCGCGTTGCACATAAACGACATGATTGTTGTCAGTCCGCCACTGCCTCAATTTGTCCGCCCTAATTTTGCAGCATGTTTCAAATTCGTTAGCAGCATGTTACAATTTTTAGTGTTCGTTTCCCTTTTTATTCGCATTTTTTCAACCTTTTCCCCTCATGTGCCAATTCTGCTGACCCACGCGCGCTTATCAGGTGACTGATTGCAAACGCATTTTTACGGCCATCACCTGGAAATTTGCTCGAGCAAGTGTTTTGCAAGATCAATTCCCCTTTAAGTGAACCATTTAAAATGCAGACATTATTTTGTTTGCATGTACTGCCCATTCTTTGCTTGTCCTAAGTTTTTTTTTTTTTTTTTCCTACGTCCTTCGACATACAAAAACATGTACGTAACACTGACTGGGGATGTAGTACGTATTTTTTTCTGAACG
>NW_004192781.1:0-3124 GCF_000321355.1 Plasmodium cynomolgi strain B
TCATTTTTAACACGGATTAGCTTTTTAAGGAAGTAGTAAAATAGAAACATAAAAAATATTATTAGTGGTAATATATAATCAAAGGATATTTTGAACCATATCTGTTAATTAATCAGAAGAACCTATATAACTTATCATATAAATCTGTAGATACATAAAAATTAAGGTGTATTATACATAAATAATATTTTCATTCTAGAATATTTTAGAGATATTATATTTCATTAAAATATGGTATTACTTTAATTAAAATAATATGAAAAGAAATATAAGAAAAAATTACACTATATATAGGAAAAGGCTCTAATTATAATTTTCTTCTTAAAAAATTATGAAATATAGTTACTAAGATAAAATATAGTTTTCGTATTGAGCGAATTTTATGATCTGAATAACATAAATATCGATGATTTAATATAATAAGTAAGTATTAGTTATTAATATGGTATAATTCATTAGATAGTATATTATTTACAATTTGATATTTTCTCTGGCATATTTAATAATAATGCATATATATCATTTTATTATAATATATGATGTGTTTTATGTTGTTCATTATATTTAAAATTTAATGTATTATTTTATCTCCTTTGGTTTAATAGATATTTAAAATATGTATTAATATGTTATTTATTTACCTAGTTCAGTTATTGTATTATATTTTAAATAACACGTTCTAAATAATATCTTAATTTATAATGTATATAAACAGTTCAGTTATAAGTGGATTACTAATATATTTAGGAATTATATTTTATTCGGTACATCGTATCTCCTAAATTTATTTCACTATTTTCTGTACCATTTAATAGAAAATGCTGATTATTTCTTTCCATATTTTCCATTAATTTATTTCTTCCTAGTATTTTTGTATTTATCCATGATCCCAAAGGAGTAAACTAATATGAAAGAAAATTTTACAATTGTATTTAGTAATTTATTTATTTAGAATAATTCTTTATTCAAATGTATTACAAAATTACACTTTAATGTATAGAATATATAAATGGAATTATTATTAACCTTATAGAGTAATAAGCAAAACATTCCTGTCATTCCACTAATGAGTGGTATTGTTATTCCGGCGATTATTTTTTCATTATCATTACATGGTTTTTCATATTCTAAAGCATGAACTTTAGGTGCTGTGAATTCTAACAAATTTGAATCACATTTATCTGATGTAAATAAATCATTTTTTTCAATTAAGCATTTAAGATTTTTTAATTTATTAAACAAGTAATTACTATTTGATAAATCGAGTTTCCCTACAACATTATTAAATTTAGTAACAAATTCTTTAAGTGTATTACAAAATAATGATTTGTTAATAATGAGTTCATCATCTTCAATAATTTTTTCGTAATCATCATATAATTTATACAATTCTCTTATCTCTTTTAGTACATTATCATCTATTTTCTGAATTACATTTACGCATATATTAGTATTAATGTTTTTATTGTTCTCTATATAACTCTTGAACAGTCGAAAAGTATTATCTTTATCCTTATAATTACTTATACTAATTATATTATTTAGGAAGTAGTTAATATAGTGACAACATTTAATATTACTACATAAATCATCAGTTTTAAAGTGTTCTAAATATTTATGGATTTTTTCGCAATGGTAAATAAAATTTTTTATATTCTTCTTCAATTTTATTCGAAATGAAGTTTTTAATAATAGTTTCATCAAACGATATTATATCCAAGTATACGAAAATATTTTTAAAATGACAATAATCCTTAAAAGTATAGTACTAAAGAAAATTTTACAAATTAAATGATGTAAATAAATTAGAATGTATTTTTTAGAGATATATTTAATTGTTATCATGATATGTATTTCACGTATCTATGTAGTAATTATTATTTTTTTATTCCACCACACTGGTAATTACGATTTCATTAGATTCATAAGGCATTGTGACATAAAGTTTTAGGGTTCAGAGTTTAGAGTTAGGTTTGATGTATCGGTCGGCACCTTGCGCGCTCGAAAAAGTAGATTGTGGTATATTATTTTATAATCTGACCGGGAAGCAAAAAAATAACTAGCAGGAATGTAAGTCAAAATATGGTAAATGTACATATGCATATATCTTCAGATGAATAAAAAAATTTATTTTTCTTTAAAAAAATTAAAATTTTAATTTTGTACGAGCGTAAAAATTATTTGTAATGGTTTGAAAAAAAAAAAAAGTGGGTCACCTTTTTTCAATGCAATTTTTAAATTAGCAGTGAGAGTGTCAAGCGCGCAGCAAAATATAACTATATATATGTATGTAGGTCCATGCGTAGAGGGTTACGTAGAAAATGCTTCTGGACATTTTTTCGAGTAGTGCTAGCATCTTCTTGGCGCGCTGTTTTCCCTTTTCTCTCCAGGGGAGGTGTTGTGATGCTGTTGCAGAGAGCAAATGAACATCACTCCCAAGCAGGTATTATATACATATGTAATAATATGCATGCATTGTGGAAGGCGTTTTTTATTTTTCTTCACGATGGCACGCTTTGCTGAAAGGGCTATTTCCCCCTCGTTAGTAGTTGCGCGGAGCGGAGATAGCATATGTCATGGGCAAAATATATGCTGCAAGATTAAGTCATACAAATAAGGCGTAGTAATGTGCCTGCGCGAAACACGAAAAAAACATTTCCCTGCCCTGATAAATAAATAGTGCGCTTCCTGGGCTGGACTTCCTTCCGTGGCTAAGCGCTTATATATATTATATATATATAATGTCACGCTAAATCTCCTCCCTTCGAAACCTGCCTACTTGGAACGGAGCGTTTGTTAAACTCCCTGACAACGAGATATTCCTTTGGAGAATCTACGTGCAGTTTCAATGCAAACAAATATGCGCTTCCTTACCGCGGATAAGCGCCATGCATTCAGTTAAGATGTTAAAATTTAAAAATAAAATGAAACGCAAAAGGGTGGGATTACAAAATTTTATGCAGAAAAAATTTATATTTAAAAAAAAAATAAAATTGTGTATTTGTACGAACGTAAAAAATATTTGTAATGGTTTTAAAAAAAAAATATAGCAATTAAACTCGCGGGGTGGGGAGACAAATGCGGATGCACCATCTCAATTAAAAAACGATTTAGGAGTGAATAA
>NW_004192782.1:0-3127 GCF_000321355.1 Plasmodium cynomolgi strain B
ACATATATTTATATAATTCCTTTCTGATAAATATTATGTATGGAATTAAATGAAGCAAATAAATAGCATATACTAAACAAATATATATGTATTTCTCATTATATAATGATAAAATTAAGGCTATATTTAAAAATTTAACAAAAAAAAGGCGCAATTTTGTAGTGTGCTAATATTATGGTTGTGCTTTTTACATATAAATAACGGTATAATTAAATATGTAAAAAGACACTAACACCAAAGTATGTATGAAATTGTCATAATAAGAAAAACACATGGGATACAATGGATCAATTATGTACATTTAAAGAATGCTTTAAAAACTTAATTTTGATTATAATAATGTTGAAGAAAGAAGGTGTGATACGTATACAAACATTATGGGTAAATTCTGAGATGCAAATTTATAAGGAACAAACAAAAAAATGCTATAATTAATTTTATCAAGGCGTATAAATGCGTATACACACATGTACTCGTATATACGCATATGAACATTATGCACAACAACCAAAAAAATTATTATATTTATGTACAAAATATAATTTTTTTCCCCCACATAATAAGGAAGAATCCCCTAAAAAAAATGCGCATACAAAACGTCTTATTTGAACAAAAAAAATAGAGTTGGTGTTTCATATAGCAACTTTAAAAAACGGTACTTCAATTTTATGTGATAATTACGGATCACCACCTTGGAAATTTCATTTACAATTTAGACCTACATTCACACATAAATTCTTGTGCCAATTTTTTAAAGAACATTCGGTTATACTTGTTTCTGCTTACCCTCGTTTTATTTATGGCAGAACCTAATATGTATTTGAAAAAATTCACAATACATAAGAACTTTTATTTTTTTAAAGCAGTTTTTCTATGCTTCTTCCCCTGCTTTTTCCTTTTGAGTGCTGCAACACTTGTTCTAATTATGCTTCCGTAGTCGTATTAAAATATAACATTACCCTTCTCATCCATATCATTTCCTTAATTTTTTGGATTAAACGTTTTTTGTTAGTATAATTTTCTTCTATATGTTCTTTTATCCTTATGAATCCACACATTCCATTGCTTCTCCCTTATCCATGTGCTAAGTATGTTTTCCTTCCAATTTTCAAACATTTCGGTCTTTTCAGATTTCCATTTCCTCCATTCCACAATATCTTTACTAAAAAATTCCTTTTTTTTCCTTTCGGTATACATGTCCCATTGTCTCTGTTCTCTATCTGTTCTTTCTTTCCATAGATTCCAATTTTTTCTATCAATAAGTATTTTCGATTTATCCCTTGAACCTTTAGCTTCCCATTTAGCCCAATATTCGTTTTCTTCAGTTTTCCATGTTTTCTCTTTCCATTCCGCTATTCTTTTTGTTTTCCATTTATCAAAATTTTCCATCATCCAATTATCTAATTTGTATTGATCTTCATCAATCCAATATTCCCAATCCTTTTCCATAGATTCTCTTATTGGTGTCTTAATCCACTCTTTCCATTGCTCATTTGTCCAAGTTGTATTCTGTCTAAAAACATCAAGTATGTATTCATCTCCCGAACTTTCAGAGTGTTTCATCGATTTATTTTTCATTAATCTAATCCATTTTTGCCACTGAAAATCTGTCCATTTTAAAGAATTTTTTATGACATTAAGTACAGCTTCATCCATATTTTTGTTGTAATATGCCCATCTATTTTGCATTGCTTTTATCCATCCTTCCCATTCCAGTTCTTTTTTTCAAACCATGAAGAAGTCAGATTTTCCATACTCGTGTTGAATTTTTCCCAGTCTTTCTCCGTTTCCTTCAAAAAATAATTCCACTGATCCTCTTTCCATTCTTCTTGCCCATCCATGAATTCAGGGCTCTGTGAAGAGGTGCTTCCTGCATAGCTCCTCGTTTTCATTTTTGATTTATATTTCTGAAAGTACTACAAAGGGTAGAAAAAAAACACACACACACTCAGATATATAAATATATATGCACATTTTTTCTATTCAAATTTTGATATCTAAGCAGAATGGATATTTTTTACAGTACCAAATCGTTATGCTATTTTTTAGCTTACCTTATTTAAAGCAGGTACGAGCTCTGAAGCGGACGATAAAATACTCATGAAGCTTGGTATATACGAAAGAAGGAAGATAATTTTCATTTTCGTTAACGTATACCTTGAATTTAATTCTGAGTGTTATTATAAAATATCAGTAGAAAAACGAATTCTGCTATATATTACATATATATGTTCGTTTTCTCTGTTCGTGTCCTTGCATATATTTTAAAGACAAATAAATAACTATTTTACACTAAAAAGAACTATCTGTAAATATGAGTGCATCTAATTATATACCGCACATTAGTCTGTGTACATTGCATATTTACACATATAGTTTAATTGATATTATAAGAAAAACTAATCATTAATTATCAAGGACTAAAAAAAATATGATAAGTAAAAACTAAAATACCAAAACATTAAAAAAAACACAAAAAGTTTTATTGTTATTATTGTTGTTGTTATCCGATCAAAAACGTTGTAATTAAAGTGAAAACGAATATAATTAAAAAATATTTTATTCAAATTTAGTGGCAATTTTGTTCTGCTAGAATTGATTCTATGGAGAACGTGACCAAAAATCTTTATAGAAACAGCATTTAATTATATATGAATTACTGCTAAACATCTATACAAAATTCAACAATGTTTTAATCAAATGTTAATGTTCACAGGTTCATGGATTTGTTTATTTTTTTTTTTTTTAAATTGGTTGTTACAGAAATGAAAAATGAGCGCTATCATACTATATACATTTTTAAGTTCTACATTGCTTATTCGTACAGAATTTAGGTTATATCACCTAGCAACCAAGCGTTACTCTTATTTGCTATTTTTTTAAAATTAAAAAATATATATTTATGTAGTGAGAGTTTTGTAAAGGAATATTTCAAATAAGTACAAAATGATTTTTCAGTTTTAGCAATTTATATAATTACATCGCGGAATAACCATGCTATGTATATAATAAACTTAAATCTCATATGTAGATATAATAAAACACAATAAGAACATATATAAAAACAACAAAGTACAAAAGTTTTTAATTTATTTATTATATACACAAGTTAAAAATTTAACAAAAA
>NW_004193380.1:0-3108 GCF_000321355.1 Plasmodium cynomolgi strain B
GTCTTTTATAATATTTGTAGATTTTCATTCCTTGTTGCTTCAAAATAATAATCGCTCATAGGGTGCTAAACGGATAAATATTTTGTTCAGCATTTCATAAAATTTAACTTTATCTTATAAAAATTAGAGAAACGACCAATCATAGTATCTCTTAATGAGACATTTACTATCTTAACTAGAAATATTTTGATATACCTAGCGAAGTAAAACGTTAACTACATGTTATATGACTATTTATATCGTTTTATGTGGCAATTGTTTTATAATTATGTATTTATACGAATAAATACCACGAGTATTCAATGTAACATTCACATGATAATAGCACCAAAATATCAGTAACATTTCCTATGTTTAAGGTAAAAATGGGAAAATTAAATAATGAACTGAAAAAGTAATTTATTCTAGGGTTGATCTACAAATTCATGATACAAATAAAATGTAGAAAGTTATAGGGGGAAATGGGATAAGGAAAAAAGAAACTGAAGAATACATTTTTGCGCATAAATATGTTAAGAAAGTGTACAGGGTATACATCTTCGTCAAGCAAAAAAAGAATAGGCAAAACCTAAAAAATTTCCACAGCTTTGTTCCCTTATATTTTAAAGGAAAACAGTGTGAATATATGAACATAAATTATGTTTGTGTAAAATTATATTTTGAAAATTATTTAATGATACGTTATTTGTTCGTATATTATAACACTATCCTACTAATGCAGAATGTCATGTTTTAATATGATCACCATTTACGGAGCGGAATTATTATTCAAATAATCACGCTTTTGATAAGGTCTCACCAGTGAAACGTTGTAAATTTGACATAACTTTTCCATATATTGTGTATAAATAAATTAGAACAAGCGTTCTATGTAAATGTTGGATTCATCATATGGATATATATTTTTCAGTTAATAGCTTTAGTGTTGCTTTATAAGTCTATTTTATAGTATTTTAAAACATTTTATTTCTTGAATGGAGTGATTTAATTATAAAGAAAAGAGGTAGTCCTAAACTGTAGAAAAGAGCATTGCTTAAAATTGTGAATGGGTTAAATATAAAGAATAATAAACAAATTATGGGGAACAAATATATATATTTACATAATTAAATATACATGAAAACTAACTGTTGACAACTAATTAGTAATATAATAAATGCACAACGTATTTATATTTTTCTTAATTCGTGATGATAATATTTCACCTTATAGTCGTAGTGAAACAGACGTGTCTAAGTCTTCATTTCATTTCGAAATCGTAGCATATTAAAAAATATAGTGGCTAAAAATGTTAACTTTCATGTTTGAGCCTCATATTATTAGAGGCTAGAAATAGAATTTTAACACATCATAAATGTCATATGCAAGCTCACTATATTTTTCAGATTAGTAATTCCATTTCTTATATATATTGCCCGATTGATGGAAAAAAACGTAAGGATCGTAAATAGGAATATACTCTAGAATTAAAACTTTGGTGAATAAAATATGCACAAAATTAATGCGAACTGAGCTTAATTTATTTCGAGGCCTTTTCAGCATGAATGTTTTTAAATATATACGGCATTGTTGTAAGAATTCGTAAAGACGCAGGAATATTTGTTGAGTGTATAATATCTTATGCTTAATCTTCACATGAAATGACTATTTACGGAGTAGATATTGAATAAGAACAGAAACTAAAAGCATAGACTTCTATATAATATATTCATCAAAATAATAAATTATACATTTTTTTTTTATATATGATGTTAAATATCTTTTTAAGACATCATGCTACTTCTTAAAATGTATAAAAAATAAAAAAAATTTACATTTTATAAAAGAAGTACTCGCTGATTGATGTAACTATGGTAATCATTACATAACATATTACATATAGGATGTAAAAGGTTTATGGTTTATATATAGTATACAGGAGGACGTATCTTTTTTAAAATGGGTTTCATCTCATAATATCAATGAACAATGGATAATTTAATAAACAGCTAATATATGAATAAACCATCTGCATTAGGAAAAAATAAACAATATCATAATTTAAAATAGAACTCCAAATAAAATGTAATAATATTAATAAACCCTATCATAAAAATAGTACATCATCATTATATCGATCTAATAAATATATAAAATCATAATATAACATCAAAATTTCCTACTAAAATGGAATAATTATATTTTTCTTGATTTCTCAGATCTTTTATGTTGGTGGTTTTTGGAGAATATTTTTTATTTCAATATTTTTTTTGATATATTTAATCCTTTCCTTTGAGTAGTAGAATCTCAATAACACGCAAAAATAGACAAATCCTATTATTAGGTAAAATGGCAGGCTTATTATGTTAAAATATTTTGGGTCATTAAGGGGTAGTAAATAGACAATTTGAGGTACCATAAGCAAGACAATTGGATAAGCAACTGTAAGGGCCAGCACAAGGGGTAACAGTGCTTTATTTTTAATCTTAGAATATGCCAATTTATTAAATATCTCTCTGAGTTTGTTTCCCATTTTTTTCATTTTTGTGCCTTATTTTTTATGTATCGTGACTTTTTTAATTCAACCTTGGAATCAAATTTTCTAAACATTTTACCCAACGCGGTGTTCTTAAGGAAACCTCTACTACGTCTACCGGGAAGTTTATTTTGTAGTCGTGTTTCTATATAAGTTTCACTCCTTAATGATCTGCTAATCCTCACACCTAAGGTGTCATTTTCGCCAGTTCCATTACCCCATAATGTACCTAGTTCAGTTACCTAAAAGGTAAAAAGTACATTCAGAATTTATAGAGTACACAAGTATTATGATAAAAAAATAAAAATTTTCATCTTTAGCAAAAAAAAAAAAATTAATAATAATAAGTGTGGGGATTTTAAAATTTAATATTTATTATTATACGTAGTTGGAATATTGCCAGAAGCGCAGAACAAAGCTAAATATAGAAAGTTTCGCAAGATACATCATCTTGTTTTTTTTCTTTAGCGTAAAAAGGTTCGAAAGTGTGATATATTTTTGTTTATATATGTGTGGATTATATGATTATTTTTTTTAATAGGAAATGCTAATTAAATGGTTTTGTATGTGATTTACTGTTTTTATCTAAAGTC
>NW_004193381.1:0-3098 GCF_000321355.1 Plasmodium cynomolgi strain B
CTTCTATTTTTCAGAATTGTTTTATGAAAAATAGTGAAAAGTTTGCGTTTTCATCATTACACAAATCGCCTTTGATATATACTTGTGCAAAATAATGCGCTTTTCATACAAAAATATGTCGTTATTTTGTTTTTATTTTTGAAATATTTTGTAAAGTATTAATTAATACATAATACTATTTCAGTTAAATGAAAGTTAATTCCTATTATCTGTGTTTCTTAAAGGCACATCTATGCGTTTCTTTTTGAATTTCCTCGTTATTCCCAGCGTTACCCATGTTATATGATCCTTTCTAATAAAAGACCTATTACATCTGCTTTTTCATAACATTCCATTTTTTATAGAATTCGGAAACATTTTTAAAACGATCTTTTGTGAAATGTATGCATAATTGATAAATTTTTGTTCCCCATATTTACATATCTATTTTACAAATTTGAATATAATTTTTGCTTCACTTTAGCAGTTATAATTACAATCCAATTAATATTCTTCACCTGAAAATAAAATAAAATTTAAACGATTTTGAGCAATATTTCCTTTTTTTTTTCTTCCTATCCCCAATAGTTTTATAAATCTTGATGAGATAACAAATGACGTCCCTTTATTTTACATCTAATATTTTTTTGTTTAATATTTGTCTTCCGCTTTCAGGATTGTATAGAATTCATTTAAAAAAGAATAATACTATAAAAAGAAATCATTAGGCACATATACACATATGTAGACTTTACAATATAATTATAGTGTTATCTTAATTCTAAAGGAATAATTCTTGTTATTGCAAAATATTCGCCTTTGCCTTAGAAACTCAGATATTGCTTTATAAGTAATGATGGAAATGGAAAAAAAAGCATATTAATGCAACATAAAATGATAAGAATTCATTAAAGGATGATATGTCACGATTGTGCATCTAATTTTTACATGTATAAAATTGACTGTATTACTTTTTCCCTTTTTTTTTCTTTCAACTTATCATCTGCACTTTTGCGCAATTACTGGACGTATATTTACCAATAGCTCTAATGCGTATAAGTTAATAGGAATACGTAACATTGTTATATCTAATATATTCACTTTGTGTATTTCAATATAATAATATGTGCTAACAGTATTATACTATAAAGAATGATAACCCAATTTTAGAAAAACGAATACTGCTATAGGCATATTTTTATATAAAAAAGTATGTATCCATAACCAGTCATAATAATCCTGTAATGATCAAATATATTATATTGAACAAATAAATCTAAATAGTGGATTTTACTACTCCTCTTTAGATTAACAATATAAATAATCTTTGTCTATTTATGATCAAGTAATGTGCATATTTTCATGAATAAAAAAGCCAACCTCATAAAATGAGTTATTAACATATTGCTAAAAAAACATTTCATAAAAGACTAAGCACATATATAAATTGAATAAAATATGAAATATTGTAGATAGATGAAATTTAAATAAGTCTCAAAAATAAATGCAATTTACATGAATTTTCAAAACCGCATGTAAAAAAAAAAACATTTCATAAATAAAAATGTAACTCTTAGCACATTTTACATGTTGCATTATTTATTTTTATCAAATTTGAAAATTCCCTATATTTTATCAATACAAATGATAATTTGATTTACTTATAACTAATTCTTAATTGTTATTTTCACTTGCTATTTAATGGTACATATTATAGCAGTTTTATATAACTGCTTCAATCTTCCACTTAAGAATTCAGCCGAATTATTTCCCAGTTTGTGTCAAAATGAGTTTAATGGATTATCCCTCTATTGAACGCCATGTACAATTTATCATGTAACGTATTTTCATTATTATAATAACGCGAACTGCTTTAAATGTGCCATGTCTTTTCTATACATTAATATTATTATTAATATTTCATAAAAATTCCTATTTTTACACATATTATGTGATAACCTCTCACTATGTAAATTTTTTCCGCTCTAAGTTTGATAAAGATTTATAAAAGAAGAAATCAGCTAGCTTGGTTCTAATATTTATTACCCTTTTAATTGAAAATTGTTTTTTTAATGACATTTAAGCATAATTATTAGTACGTAAAAATTATACACATTATATTATTTTATGAAATTAAACTAATGTGCTTGACATTATATATTTTTTTTCAATAGTTCAATTTTTTTTATGCTGACTGCACATTAAATTATTAGAAAATTCATATAAAGGGTTTATAAATTATTTTACGTACTCTACTTAATATTGCTTGATTGATATTAAAAAGATCAATATCTTTTTCATCATATATTTAAATATAACATATAAGTCATGGTATCGTTAGATTTCTTCACTAGCATCAAACTTGTAACCACTTTAGTGTCCTACTTTAATGTGTCATATTTTACGGAGTTCATTAATCCATTATACATACATAATATAAATATATATCTACTAAAGTGGCACTCGATTCATTCACAGATAATTCATTTTAATAAATTCCTTATTTTATTCAATAATATATCACATATATATGTAAAGCCTTAATAGGAAATGTTATAACTATATGATATACACATTTGACATAAGAAATTTTCTATACTCATATAATACAGGAAGAATACCCCCATATGAATAGATTCACACTTTTATATACATTTCTGTCTGAAATAATTACATTCAAATTGTCTTATATAAATCATATATATAATCATTATCTTAACATGTATTATTTTTATTTATTTATTAATATTTAAAGAAAAGGTTTATCATATTTACTTATATTAATACAAACTCGTTAGATGTATTAAAATGTTCTTTTAACCAATAAAAATATGTCCACTAATGGTAAAACAACCTTTATTTTTTTACTTTTTTAAAAGAAAAATATAAGACATAAAAAAAATTCATTCCCCATAAAATTTTTAATTATTTCCTTTTTTTTTTTTTTTTTTTAACACATCTTTGGAGTTATATTTTGTCCTCATAAAGTGCATACAATAATACAGCCCAATTTTGTTGCTTTTACAATTTTTGAAAATCACTATCAATTTAAGATTATCATATTAACTTTTTTTTTTTTTTTTTAGCGTTTAACGATAAGTTAAATTTTTTCAATTTAT
>NW_004192783.1:0-3080 GCF_000321355.1 Plasmodium cynomolgi strain B
AAAAAAAAGAAAAGAAATTGTATGAACTTACGAGGAAAGATTTTTTGCAAATTTCCCTCGTGAAGGACGGATACCAGCTAAGTGCCCATGTCAAAAATAAAATAAATTCGATGAATTCTTTCGGGAGCATTTTCCCTGAAGATCCTGATGGCAACTTGCGCAATGGCGACAGTAGGGGGGTGTCGGATGTGCTACCTTAAACGGCCAGGGAGAAACATGAGGGAAGAAAATTCTCCTGTATGAGGAAGCCAACAAAATTGACCTACTGAAGAAAAACGAATTCAACAAGAGCATTTGGTAGGAGTCCTTCAACGTCCAGGACGAAAATATTTTGCGACTCGTTCTGAGCTACCCCATGTAAAGTGTGCTGGACGAGCAGGATGGGCGCGCAGTGCGTGCCATGAACGGCGTAGCCAACCGTGGGGACAGACTACCCAATATCCACAACGACACAGCGTTCACGACAAACCTAGTGGACGCAAAAATAATCCAGGAATGCACTCACCAGTTGCTCATCAACGAAAAGGCAAAAGTAAAAAGCGGGGAAAGCGAAGGAGAGGCCATAATACAGATAAGAGAAATTGGGCTAAACTATTTTGGGAATATATTTGAGGATGGCAAAATATCAGGAGAAGAGGTTCATTCGCATAATGACATCATCGGTATTAACATATGAAAGTGCTGTCTCATGATAAGCAAATGGATCTATGACTTGTGTCTCCAGAATAGCCCCCTCTTTCGCAACAATATGGTGTTAGAATTCGGTGCAGTGAGTGGACTAGCCAGCATTTCGCTTTTCACGCATGCTAACATTTTTTGCAACAGAACTAATCAAGGATCGAACCAAGTATTCATTACCGATGTCAACACATTCACTCTAATAACATTTCGCATAATGTCCTATTAAACGAAGAACACTTTGGCCATCTAGATTCAGCATGGAGGAGTAAAGTAAAAATACGCAACATCGATTGTACCAATGAAAATACGTACCCACGTGAAAATGAAAAAATTGTCACATATGACTACGTTATTGGGAGTGATTTAATATACGATAAAAAAATCGTGCCATCATTATTACATTTAATTAACTTAACTTTAAAAACAAATGGCATTTTTCGCTATATATGTGGAAAGAACAGGGATGGGTCACAAGAATTCTTTGATCAATTAAAAAACGGAAATTACGACATACAGTTGTTCCCCCCCGAGTCACTACACTATCAGCCCTTTCCTCAAATTAAGTCAGGAACTGTATCAGGCAAAGTTCTCCGAGTTTACCGACTCCAGAAACTTCTTCATTATGCTGTGCCAAATGTACTAAGGGAAAAGTAGAGGGGGGCTTAGGGATGCCTACCCCACCCCCTTTAGCAGAGAATTATCAAGTGCGCCACTGCCAATTCGGTGGTATGCTCACCCCGTATTCAACTTTTCATCCTCCCCATCAATTGTTAACAATTTTTTTATGATCAAATGTGAGAGATCGACCACTTCTTCTTCCTTCCCAAATCGATTGTTAAATGGGGCGGTGCATCCTCATTTGCCTACCTACCCTGTGTGTTTACTTGCTATATTTTTTTTTTTTTAGACCATTCCAAATATTTTTTACGTTAGTAAAAAATCCGCAATAATTATTTTTTTTAAAAGTAAATAAATTTAATTACATTGATCTAAAGACACATGCATATGTATAATTACCCTAATTTTAACTTACGTTCCTGCTGGTTATTTTTTGCTCTCCGGAAATGTTATAAAATAATATACCCCAATATGCTTTTGCGAATGCGCAACGTGATGACCAAAACATCAAACCTAACCCTTGAACCCTAAACCTAAACCCTCAACACTAACATATATAAATTTGAATTTAAAAGAAAAAACATTATAAAATTAATTTTATATTTTGTATAATATATAATCTTATGAATATTAGAAACAAGGGCTATTCACTATATCTTCTAAGATGTACAGCAATATAGTAGATCATTATATTGAATTAAAAATATATAATTTTTTTTCTTTATTATAAAAAAATCATCTAATATATTAATGTATTAATTTTTTTTTTATGCTTAAAACAAATTATTCGAGAAATATAAATTTCTTTAATAATAGAATGCTTTATATTTTAACTATTGTGATTATTTTATATTATAAAAAATAAATTTGCATCCATGTTACATAATGTAAATTTATTATATGCTCATATAAAAATATATTATAATATACAAAATGTTGTGTATTACATAAAGCTTCAAACATCAGTTATCTCATTCATATTTCTTTTTTTATGAAATTATTTTGTGAATTTTTTTCAGGTATTACATATTCTAAAATTTCATAGTACTCCTTTATTTTGTATATTCAGTTTTTTATAAAATTGAGCATAAACATTGTACTATGTTATTTTTTTTTTACATATAGGAAAAAACATAATGTCATTATATTATAATTAAAATAAAAAATGAAATATATATATTTTTTATTTAATGTATTAAAAAAACCTGCAATAATACCATTTATATGAAAAAAAATATTGAGACACAAAATAATTTTTAATTGAATATAAAATCATAGATTCATAATATATTTTGCCTGTAATTAAGAGCTATTTATATTTTTTGATTTACTTCTATTATATACCATATTAAATTAGTTAAAAAAAAAAAAAAAAACTTTTACTAATAAATATTATATAATATTAGCATAATGCAACGATTTAAATGGTTAGCCGTTATTAGTATTACAAGTTCACAAATAATTAAGAGTAAATATTTATTATAGTATATGATAACACGTAAATTTATGAGAATATATATTAAAAATAATCAATTATAAAAAAATAATCATATATATAAAATAATTTTATTCACATTTATGTATATATTTGCCTATATAATATAATAAACAAATCATGTTTATGATATTTCTAAAATGTAATATTAAAGAAAATATATTATATATTGAATCATATTACATTATAACTACATAATATACGGAAAATTATATTATATTTTTTATATATTTTATAATATTATAAATATATTTATATATACATAAATATAACTGACGATTATTTT
>NW_004192784.1:0-3078 GCF_000321355.1 Plasmodium cynomolgi strain B
TAATTTTACTTTTTCTTAAGCAGTTTAGTTTTATTGATATTTAAGTAATATCCAACTTCAGACGATCCATGTAATTTATACTGTCGAATTATATTTAATATTTTTAATTATTCCCCTAATCTATTACTTTTTTAACATTCTCAAATGTAGTATATAGATAATTTGTTTAATTATATAATAACTAGCACAGTTTTTCTGTATTTTAATGTTATTTTTACCCCATTAATTAATATAATAAAAATTACCAGCATTTTTTCAATATTATTTTCTATTAAAATTACTGTGATAAATGTTTTCAACTTATATGCCTAATTAATAGGATGAGTCTTGATCAGGGTGATAATTCAAATATAATTTATGCGTTTCAGAATCTAAAAACATTTCTTCATATGCATACATTTCTAACTCTTTTTCATACTCTTCGTAATAATTATGTTCAAATTTTACTTTTCCTTTTTTGGCTTAATACTTGATTCTTAATTGAGAAGACTAAAATGAAAATATAAAATATGTGAAAATATTTTAGCTTATAAGTGTACATTTAAAGGAAAATAAATTATAACTTCTAACATAACATTCTTATCTTTTAAAATATAATAAGTAATTACTCTATTGTAATAGAAAAGGAAGAATATTATTCCAAGTACTGCTGCAGCCATCATAATATTTTTGATAATATTTGAGTCTAACTTATCATATAATGTTTTTCAAGTACCATGAACATCCGCAATGGTCACACGGTTTGTATCTCCCCTACTGTTTGAATTATATGATGATACTGTGGGAAGAGAATACCCAGAACTTCCTTGCGTTGGGGAGCTCAAAAATTTTCCATGTTCTTCTCTTGCAACAACTGGACGTGTTGACTTTCCTTGACCTACTTGACCTATTGAACTTATTGAACCCGATGAACTCGGTGTATTTGTGGTTACTGTAACCTTCGATCCTCTTACACTTGATGCACTTGTTGTAGTCACTGTACTGGCTGAAAATCTGATACCCGATATTCTTGATGAACTTGACGAATTTTGTGATGCCGCTAAAGATGATGTTTGTTTTAAGGTTGATAGCCTTCGTGGACGTAATAAACTGGATAAATCCAACAAAATTGATGATCCTCCTTTACTTACTGAACTTCTTGTACTTGGTGTAGTTGCCGTTTTTTTTAGTGGCTGTATTTGTTGTAGTGGCTATAGATCGTGTAATTGTTCCTGCTGTTGATTGTGTTGCAGATACTATGCTTTGTGGAATTATTGTAGTTGTTGTTATTGCTGGTTCTGTTGCAGTTACTTTTCTTGTAGTTGTTGTTGATTGTGTTGAAGTTACTGTTGTAGTTGTTACTGGTTTTGTTGAAGTTACTGTTGTTGCAGTTGTTGCTGTATCAGTTGAACTCGATGAACTTGCTACGACTACTGAATCTGTTGGTCTTGTTTTATCTTCGGAAACTTTTTTATCTTCTCGACTTACTCCGCCTTTACCACTTTTGGTGGCAATGTGTACTGTTATAGGAGTTGAATTCACTGCACTTTGCACTTTTCTAATTCAATATTGCAAGGCATCATTACATACCTATCCTTACAAGGAAAATAATTAGTACCATTCGATGATGAAACAATTAACCACACACAATGCTTATCCTTATATCCGTCGTGTACTGGTTTAAAACCCTCAGGATATGTTAAATAATTATTGCAATCCGTTCTATTTTCGTATGTACTAACTTTTTTAATCTTTTCAAGATTTTTAAAATAAATATAAGAAAATATCCTATTTTTTAATTCATTTAATTTAACATCTTTTATATTTTCCGAATTATATTTGTTACTTAATTTTGCAATTTTAATGACTGTCCATGCCAAAATAAGTTTATTAAAAAATATTACATCAGCAAGCTTTGCAGATTTGTTAGCATGAATTTCTCTTATTTGTTCATATAAACAATAACGTATATATTTGCAGTAATTAGTACGTTCAGATTCACCCCCTTGACTTAACTTATCTAAATTACGTATTAGTTTAATGCAAAGGCCTTTGACTTCTCTACGTTTGGAAGTTAGATTATTATCAATTCCATTACAACGTTGATCAAAATCAGAAGATTCACCAAGTTCTGAAAAGAAATCATCTTCATGAATTTTATGAAGTGATGCAGCTTTTGCAGCTTCCTCCAGATAAGAATCATGAAAAGTTTAACAGATTAGTACCAAAGCTATGGTTATCATAATAGAATTTTTCTTTTGTTTCAAGTCGAACTACTTATGTAATTAGTAATGTACAAATAAAGACTTATATTCATATATACAAAGATTTCTCAGGAAATTCGTACTTTTTTTTGTACCTTATTTGAATTAAATAAAACGTATTATATTTTTAAACTATACACATTAATATAAAATAGCAACTACATATAATCTTCCATCAATAAATTTTTACGCACACCTTCTCATAATTCGCAGCACAAAAAAAAGCGTTCACTTTTTGCCACTCAATTTTAAGGATATTATTAAAAAAATTGTTATTGTATTATTTATAATAAAGCAAAATATCACTATTAAATATTATAAAAGTGGAAAATAAAGTGTCGCTGTTTAAAAACTAAAATTAAATATAAACTGTAATATTGTATATCCTAAAAACATTTAATTCACGTATATATTATATAATTATGGTGACAATAAGTAAATGAAGTTAATTAAAACATATATTTTGAAATATTTATTTTATGTTTTCTACTAATTCGAAAATATTCCTTAAAGAAAATTACAATGATTGTCATAAATAAGTATATATTATGACAGAAATGTGGTTATTTTTATGAAATCTATTTATAACATGAATATGATGTGTTTATATATTCCTTTAGTGATTGAGAGGAAATAAAATAAAAACCTAAAAATCTATTTATATTTTTATTTAATATTTTTTTTTTATTAGGTAATAGCACTATGGAATTCAAATATTTCATAAAAAATATATATTTATTTATTTTTCTCGGCTAATATTAATGCCATTTTACTTGAATATTTTTTATGCCACTACATAAATATATACTAGTTGCTACAATACTAATATAACTAT
>NW_004192785.1:0-3074 GCF_000321355.1 Plasmodium cynomolgi strain B
TGTTGCTTTGTTCGTCATGTATTTGTTCTTACTTTCCAAAGGAAAAAGGATAGAATGAAAATGCCAATTAAGATAGGGACGATGGGTATATATGGGATGATGTTTATCCCATCATCTGGTTTAGAAGGTGGATTCCAACTTATAGTTGTTATGCCCAAGTCCCTTGTTCCGTGACCACCCCCACTTCCCCCCACTTTTGTTGTTGTTCGTGTTGTTGTGCTACCTGTTACTTCTGTAGTCAATGCTGTCAGAGATGAGTCTGGTTTCTGTCCTCCTCCTGAGGAAGAGAGTGATGATGAATCAATTGCGAGGATCCCATTTGGTCCCTGTGCTACACCACCTGGAGCAGGTTGACCAGGAGCAAGCTTGTCATCAGATGCTTCTGTAGTGGAAGGTACAGAATCTGGTGCGGAAGGTGGATCTGAAGCAGTTGGTCTGGGGGAACCAGTGTCCTGGTTCTCACTGGAACCAGGAGTTCTACTGGTGGAGAGGGGCTGATCAGTGGTGGAACCGGAGAAACCACTTCCTCCCCTACTTCCTTCTGAGGAACCACCTTCTGAAGTTCCATTTCCTGATACTACGGAAGCTAGAGGAACATTCTGAGTGAGCGTTTTAGCGTCTGTACTCTGTTGCACAGTTGCATGGGTATTATTTGGGGGGGGATCAGCATGTTGAGTAGAACCATTAGGATTGGTTGGTCCTGAACTTGCAGGAGAAACAATGGTATCATCCACATTCGCAACATCACCGGCACGGTTCTCAACTGTAGATGTTACCTGCCCGGAGGATGGTGGTATCGTTGGTGTACTTACTACTCCTGATCCTGTTTGGACGGTACCTGTTGAGTGGATTACAGGGGTTTTCTGATCATCAATTACTGTGGGTTGTTGACCTGAAGTGTCTGGAAGTTGTGATTGAGTGTCCTGGGGTTTATTCCCTCCTTGTTGTGGTGGTCCTTGTGGTTTACCAGGTGGGGGTGGCTCTTGTGGCTTAACGGAACTACCTGTCTGCGCTTGTCCACCCTCCGCTCCTGCTGCCTGACTTTGTGCTCCTTCTGCTTTTTTATCCTGTGATTGTGCGCCTTCCGCCTTCTTACCTTGGTTAGCGGCTGCGTCGGCTTTCTTGCCGTGGTCAGCTGCTTGGTCCCCTTTGTGGGTGGTAGTCGTGCTGCCCGACGTCACTTTCTCACTTGGAGAAACAGGACTTCCTGCAGGACTGGTACTAATTTGTCCATCTGGTTTCTCTCCCTTTGCGGTGACCAGCTGAATTTTCATTAGATCCTGAGCACTCTTACCTTGATCTGCAATTGGACCTGAACGAAATGTAGGAAAACACGATTATAATGGGGCAGATCGAAATGCCAGGAGAGTGGTGCACCAAGTTGCACACACATGGCAATCCGGTTGAGTGTATGATTGCGGTATAGTGAGATGTCATCAGGAGTTTCGGCTGTCCCTGCAGGATTCCCTAGTTAACGATGAGTTTCATCCAACATTTCTCATAGGGGATTTCTTTTACATTCAAACATTGGATTTAGAAAAGAACCAATCTCTTTATTGGCGAGGAGATTTTCATTCAAACCTTATAAACATTAAAAAAACATCCCTGAACCCTTAAGCAAAAAACCTTAAAACCCTAAATCAGAAAACCGGAAGCATTTGAGTCCGGAACCTGTGAAACCTTCAAAATAAAAACCCTGGAAGCCTTCAGATCCGAAACCCTGGGACCCCTGAGTCCAGATCCCGGCATCCTAAATCTGAGAACCCTTGGGTGCGGAACCTCGGAATCTTCAGGTTCCAAATCCAGGAATTCTTAGGTTCGACACACTGGGAATCCTGGAGTCTGGAACCCGCGAACCTTGAAGTTCCAAAACTGGGAACCCTTAAAGCCAATAACAAAGAATCGGAATCCAGATCTTTTCATCCTGGTTCTTCCACCGGTTTCACGAGAGTTTGCACACTTCCTCGGACTTTGTTTCATTTCCGTTCTGATCTTACCTGCCTTAGCTGGACTTTTATCCACGGGTGAGGGTGTTGCTGTGACTGCGGGTTTGGCAGCTTGTACTGCCACTGTTTCCGTGTCGGTCGCTTTCTTCTTTGCTTCCTCCTTTGCCTTCTCCTCTGCGTCCTTCTGTTTCTTGATTTCATCCCTTATCATGACGATTCCACTTTTCAATTCTGCTTCATCCGCGTATTCCTCCACAGCATCAAAGAAATCATTGTCCTTTTTTACTTTTTTCTTCTCTGTAGTACTTGTGCCAGGATATTTTGTGGTCAATTCCTTGAAGGCATTTTCTAACTCCTTCTTCCTTTGTTCACACCATTCTTCGGATTTCCACGTTCCAATTTCATTTGTACTTATTTCTTTTAAATTCGTTTCTACTAGATTCCTAATTTCTTCTATTATAGAAACCGTTTTATTCGTTTCCACCTTATTTGAAATTTCCGTACACATATTATATCCACCATTATTCCATCGCATTGTTGCTTGCATAGCACTATATATGGCCTTAGCAATACTCGTTGGAATACAATATATTTTAATGAAATAAGATAACCATGTTCTTATAATTTTACAACGCATCCATTCCTTCAAATCAGACTTCTTCTCTGTACGTGCTTCTTTGTACTTATATATTTCGTATAATGCTTCCATAAGGAGCACACACACCTCCCTATACTCACCCAATTTGTTTGTACTTCCATTCTTCGTAATATATTCTTCACACTTATTCCTAAACCTTGAATTACTAACTTGATTATTTCCATTCAATACTCCCTTCAATTTACTCGCAAAATCTGCAAAAATACTTTTTATATTTAGTTTTACACCATCCTCCTGTAAAAAAAACATAAACACGCGCATACATATATTCAATCATTATTTATCATCCCCATACATTACTCCCGACTAATATCTCATGTTCCAACATTTTTCATTCTCCTTCTAAAATTATTGCTGCCTTGCTCCTCCTATACTCCCTATTAATATACCGAACCAAAATTCATCCATAGATGTCCAACCTTTTTTTTCCCTCCCCTCGAACTCATTCTGAAAGCTACAATTCTACAGTA
>NW_004192786.1:0-3071 GCF_000321355.1 Plasmodium cynomolgi strain B
AATAAAAAAACAAATTCTATCATTACTGATAGAAG
Organism: Plasmodium cynomolgi strain B; assembly: GCF_000321355.1. Taxonomy (NCBI): domain Eukaryota; phylum Apicomplexa; class Aconoidasida; order Haemosporida; family Plasmodiidae; genus Plasmodium; species Plasmodium cynomolgi. The sequence goes on from NW_004192786.1 coordinate 36, forward strand.
ATTTTGATCTTTTTATTTTTCAATATAGAATAATAATTATATTCATAATTATATGGGGTCAATTATAATGTGCTGCAAGCAAAATTTATATTTCTCAAAGTTCATTTTATTTAACATATTTTACTCAAACAACAAATGCATAGTAATAGGCTATAAAATAGATAAAATTTTATTATTTATGTTTTTTTATAATTTGATCTAAAGAACATTGTTCCAATCATTAGATAAAAATAAAAATTCATAAAAAAAAATATGTATATATATTCTAAATGAAAAATGGATTGTATGTTTATTTATGTTATTTTATTAATATATTCATTTAAATAATTTTTTTAATAATATTAAAAACAAATTTTTCAATTACACTAATTTCAAAAATCATTTTATATAAAATTTATATTAATATTATTATACATCCCTTATTATTATACATTTAATATATTTTTGTACAATTAGTTATATTAAAAAAATCAGAGTTAATATTCCATAAGGAAATTTGTAATAATAATGTAACCATAAATCTATGGTTTCTGCATGTGAAAAAATGATGAGGAATTTTGTTAAACATTAGCATATGTTTGAAAGGTATGATATTTATAAGAATTAAATTTTAAATTATAAGAATTAAATGATAACTCATATATTCTATAAGTGGAAATATATAATATATGAATAATAGCGTATTTATGATTAACCATTTATTTTGAATTATGTATATTTTTTACCTTTTTCATGTATAATAATATATTATATTTTATTAAAATATATAATAATATATAACATCATCTAATGTAAAGCTATTAGAATAATTAATCATTAAAAAGATATCATAATAATGTATTAATTGTTTTTACTAGTAATAATTTATATTTAATGTAACAGTTTATATTTATGTATTCAATAATACATTAAAAGATATATAAAAAATTACAAATAATTTTAATTTATTCTTTATTGATAATATAATTACCATAATTCCATTTAATTATATAGACTCAATAAATAATTTCTTTCATATATAATATTAAATAATATATTACTTAATAATATATAATTAATTCTTTTTAATGCATTACATAAATAGTGCTGTCATGAAATATACCTTAAAATGATTAGGGAATATTTACTTATTAATATATAGATTTATCTTTAATTTATTTTGTATAATAACTGAGCATATTTTATTTTATTCTAATTACTTTTTATGTATATATATATTCACATTTACTTATATTAGTAATTGTTACATTATTGATTTTTATTTGGGCAATGGAACATTCAAAATTGATGACGAATGTATGCTTATTAATATACACAATAATTACATATAAGATATTATATGTTATTATATTATTATTATTTTTTTATCATGAAATTTGTATTCATTAAAAATATTATATACGTATTTACATATTTTTTATTTTACTTCAAGTATCCCTTTTTAGAAGAAATCTGGAAAAAGTATGAATTTGATGAAGCTGTAAAAGAGAGTGATGTGACTGATATTTCTTCATTATGCAATGCTTATAGTACTTATATCGATTGCTCTGCAAACGAACAAAATCATATATATATGAAACTTTTAAGAAATTTGAGGAACCTATATAATAGTGATAAATCGGGGGACGATTTTAATAATCACGGTTACAATATATTTTATTGGTTATATTATGGAATAAAGGATGATTATATTACTGATACTATTATTAACAGTATTTTTCAGGCATCATGTAAGCTAATAGAGGATAAATATAGTAAGCCTAAATGTTCTACTTTTACACTCCCTGAAGGCTTCTCTGAAACAAAAATTTTAGTAATGTTATATACATTTATTTATAATATTGATGTTATTCAACAAATATTAACCAATAATATTGATTCTATTATATGCTCTTGTAAAAAATTTATCAAAGAATGTGTATATTCATATAGGTATATGCATAAGCATTACTGTCCAAATAATACGATTACAAACACCAATATGCGTACCTGTCTTCCAGTAAAGAATTTTAAAGAATCTTATGAGAAATATATTTCCAATGAAAACAAATATGAATTACCAGATTTATCATCTAAAACTCCTATAAATATTATAGATTGTAGCCCACCAGAAGAAATTATGTCAGATCCCGTTATTCCAGTACCAAGCAATCAATCAGAACGTTCTATAATTCAAAGCGCATCACATGCTCTGGTAGCAATAGCTGGAATAACTAATCTTTTAGTATTAATATATAAAGTAAATACAATTTTTATTCAAAATTGTTAAAATATTTTAACAGAAATATGTTTACTATGTCTCTCTATATAATTAAAATAATAATACTTTTAAATATTGAAATGTATTTATATTTTATTCTTCTATATTAGTTTACCCCTGCTAGAAGATGGATAAATTGGGCGTTACACGGAATTAGTAGAAGAAAAAACAACAATTTGCATGGCGATGAAGGAAATGAAATATTATTTGGTGGAAATGTACATAATGAATTTAATTCATATAATATAGGATACGACGCAGCATAAGATTTTTTGTGAAATGGACCACTGTAATACAACATAAAACAATCGTTACTGCAAAATTATTATGTATACAGTGACATGTAAATTTTGTTGTAATTCATATAAAAATATCAATAAGGCAAATATATTATAATTAAATAACCTTAAAGAAAGAAAACCTAAAATTCATTAGAATACAAACGAGAAAACAGACTATATATATAATATATCAAAAATAAGCTAAAATTATAATATATATATATAAAGAAAAAGGTAAGGAAATCTATTGTAGTCATTTATAAAATTATACTCCAAATTACGGAATTTATAAAAATAAGTCAAACACGAAAAAAAAAATATATAAGTGTAATATAATATATAATGCACAATTCCTTTTAATAAATGTTTATCATAGATAGAAAGAAAACGCACCGTGTTCAATTTTTTTTTTTTAGAACTTACACATAAAAAATATAATTGTTTATATATATCCTTTTTAATTTATTTGTAATAATAATTTACCATTGTAATTAT
>NW_004193382.1:0-3070 GCF_000321355.1 Plasmodium cynomolgi strain B
CTTATTAGTATACTTTTTATTAATTTCTTTATCTACAAAATTAGAAATCAGTGATCATTGATGTATATATTATTTAATATATATGTAAATTCGATGTTAATTATTATTTATTATAATGAATTTTTTTTTAAATAATTTTATTATCAATTTTTTATAATGTACTTCTTTTTTTATTATAGATAAGGTACAATTGTAATGATGCAAAAAACAATTTAATAAATAATAGTGTTACAATATATTGTATGAAATTTTTACTATTATTATTTATATAATCTGTATGCAATATATTATTTAAGAGCAAGGTATGTTAGCATATTCTTATTATGAATAACACCAGACAATAATTGCAATAGCTATAAATATTTAAGTAATTTCCATTACAGTGTATATATTTCATGTATACTATATAGTTAAGTTAACATAAAATAATTATATATATTTTTGTTTTTATTTTGGTGAATTTTTCCTTAAAGAAGTAATATTTTTGAATATTATATTAAAATATATTTATGAATAAAATAATGTATATAAATGTAATTTTATACAACCAAAGCAAAATTTGAATTCATCATTAGAAATAATTAACAATGTATATTTTTACTATATAATTTAATACTTTACAATGAATTACATTTTATTATATAAAAAATAATTAAAATATAATGATAATTGTAATTTTATTAGAATAATATATGTGCATATTTTAGTTTTAGGGTTCGGGTTTCAGATTTCAGGTTTCATGTTTCAGGGTTCAGGGCTCATTTTTTGAATTAGGATTCATAATTTATGCTTATGGTTTACGATTCAGGATTTATGTTTCAGGGTTTAGAATTCCTTGTTCAATATTTAGGCTTATGTTTATTGTTTTAGTTTCAGTTATTATAGATTATTTTTAAGGTTCATTGTTTAGGGTTTAGGCTTTACATTTAGTTTTTTAGTTTTCAGGTATTACAGATTAATTTTAGGTTTCATTTTTTATGGTTCTGGGTTTACTTTTTATTTTTAGAGTTTTAGTTTTTTTTTTAATTTTCTTTAGTTTGCAGTTTTGGTTTTTGTATTTCATGGTTTAATTTTACTTCTTAAGTGTTATTTTTGATGTATCATTAAGCGCTTTGTGCGTTCTTAAAATACAGTTCGGTGATATATTTTTTTTTCTCTGAAATGTCATAAATATCTTGCAGATATGTAAGTCAGAATGGCGATGAATGCATATATATTTATGTATCTTCAAATGAATTAAAAATTTTTTTTTTATTTTTAAACAAATTAAAAATTTCCTATTTGTAGGAAGGTAATAAATATTTATTATGGTTTAGGAAAAAAGGTTATTCCCCTTTTTCAATGCTAACTTTAATTTTGTTGTGACGGAGTCATGCGCGCAACAAAATATAATTATATATATATATGTAGGTATGAGAGTAGAGGGTTACGTAAAAATGTTTCTGGACCTTTTTCTCGCAGGGCTAGCATTTTCCTGGCACGCCACATTGTCGTTTCTCTCGTGGGGAGATTGTTGTGTTGTTCTTGCAGCAAGCTAATTAGCATCACCCCCAATCAGGTACTATATACATATGTATTCACTATGGAGACCGCTTTTTTTCTCCTTCTTCTCGTGGCACGCTTTTCTGATAGGGTTATTCTTCTCTCGTTAGCAGTTGCGCGCAGCGGAGAGAACCTATGTCATGGACAAAAAATATGGTGCACGATTATGACATACAAAGAAGATTTAGTAATGTACCTGCGCAAAATAAGAAAAAACAATCCTTGCGCAGATAAATAAATAGTGCACTGCTTGGGCTGGCCTTTCTTCTGCTGCCAAGCGCTTATATATATAATACACCCCTAAATCTCCTTCCTTCGAAAGCGGCCTACTTGGAACGACGCGTTTCTTAAAATCCCCGCCAAAAGGATGTTCGTTGGAAAAGCTGCATGCAGTTGCAATGCAAAAAAAACTAGCTTCCATCCCGCCGATATGCATCATGCATTCAGTTAAGAAGTTAAAGTTTCAATATAAAATGAAGCGCAAATGGGTGGGATTACAAAATTATTATGAGAAAAAATGCTATGTGTTTTTCAAAAAAAATCAAGAGAAAGTAAAGAAAAGCAACCTTGGTATAAAAATACGCCACGGTAATATAAGTAGAAGCCTGTGGGGCGTAGAGCCACCCAAAAAAAAAAAAATATATCAAGTAAAAACGCGATATGCGTAGTTAAATGCGAATGCACCACCTTATTTAACAAAGTATATGGTAGGAAATAAGAAATAGTCGGTCTCTCACATTTATTCAAAAATAAAATTGTTAACTATTGGTGGGAAGGAAGAAACTCCAAAGTGGGAAGAAAAGTTGGATACGGGTTTACGGTGCACTAAATATTTTTTTCTATGCGAAACCTTACCAAAGATCGAAATAAGTTGATCGCTTATTTAATATAAAGTATATTAATTTCTTTTATTGCTCAATTATAATATAATTGAAATTTCTTTTTGTCTGTAACATTTTATCACCAACAATCAGACATATAAATTTACGGAATATATTATAAAAATATATAAGACATGTTTTACGCTTATAGTAACCCTACATTTTAAAATTAAAGATATTATTAATGCATTATTCTTTTCATTAAAATATTGTAATATAACGCAAAAAAATTAAAATTATATTTTGTGAAAATTATACAAGTTTTTATCCATTCTATGATTTTTGTATAACACAGAATTTTTGAGTGCTATATTTTTTTGCACTAAATAATACATATAAATCAAAAATTAGTAATAAAATAAAAATATTGGTTCAACATAATTAAATAATTATTTTTAAATAAAATATAATGAAACGCTTACATAATTTATGGCAATTTGTAAACAAGCCTATATATTATTATGAAAACTAAATGTCAATTCATGTTATAAAATTATAATTGTATTTATAAAAATATAACCACAATATGACATAAACCAAGGATAATTACATAATATAAAGAAATATTGCATATAATAACATCTATATAATCTAAACGAATTGAAATAAATTATAATCTTTGTGAAATAAAAAAACAATGCAATAAA
>NW_004192787.1:0-3070 GCF_000321355.1 Plasmodium cynomolgi strain B
TATTTATGCCTAACGAAAAAACAATTTAGGTATTTAATTAATACCTAATAGTTATTACAATATCAGTAATTATCATGTTCATTATATTATACGAGTATATATAATGAATAACAATACGTTTTTTTAAATGATATATAATATAACGAAACATTTACATTTATAGTACTAAAAAAAATTAATAATATTAAATATTATAAAACCTAATAAATTCTCAAAAAACATTATAATAATATAATTATTACTTGATATATTTATTTGATAATATCACCTCATTTGAATTAAACTATATCACAAATAAATTTGGTAAAGTCAAACTTTTCGATGTAATGTCCTATATAATTATTTTTTCTATTAAAGATCATCTTTTAAAAAAACTTTATAATAATCACATTTGTCATATGAATAATTATCTATATATTATTTCACTTGAACATTTAATAAACAGTATTGTTTTTATATAACCATATAATAATTTCTACATATTATGTGCCTCGCCATTTTTAAACAATTGTAATACACTTTTTTGTGCTTCTACTAACAGTCTTTATTTTATCTAAGTTTAAATTATCACTAATATACAATTTCTAATTTTATGAACCCATTTTTTTATTTGATTCAGCAGGGTTTATTATATAATTGGAAATCAATTCTACTTACACAATGTTTGCATGCCCTGTGTATGTGTATAATATATGGGAATTTTATTAGTGCACTTCTTTCTTTATTTCGCATCCTCTACATTTTTATATATATTGTTATAATTTTCATCTATTTGAACTGATTTGATATGTTTTTTTTCTAGGATGCCTTTGTTATCCTTATAAATTTACTGTATTTTTTAATATTAATAAATTTATTTATGTAATATGTTTTCTGTTTAATTATCTATACAATGCAAATTTGTAAGTTTTCCAGTCTCCTATTTTTAAGCCTCGTATTTTATATTAAACTAGCGTAACTATATTAATAAGGTGAAGTTCTGTATTTATCTATATATATATAATATAGGACTTTTTTATTTTGACATTATAATGCATATGTGTTATACATATATATATCAAATTAAAATTACATAAGACTGATTTAGATTAAATCATTTTCGCAAATACACGTATTACGTTTTGTTATCGAATTTTTCTTTATTATTTTATTTTCCAATGTTTAATTATAAAATTGATTATTATTCTAGGGAATCATCATACGAAACTCTCTAAATTACCATAAGCCAAGGAGACATTTCCTTCATTGTCATATGGGGGTTGTAATAGCACTCTCTGTAATCTTTCTTGTATATTTTTTCTTCTTTTTTTCCTTTTATTACTAAACATTAATCCCAAAGGAGTGAACTGCGAAATAAGAACAAATGGTTTTATAAAATTAAAATTTAATTAGTTCAATTATTAATATAATGTTAACGAATTATTTAATGATTAAGGTTTAGATTACTTTGAGAAGAAATGATAATAGAAAAATAATTCCCAATATTACAATACCAATATAAATATAGTTCTTATATGGCATTTCTTCACTTGGTTCATAAGACCCACCACCCTTTTCAAAATGTGATTTTCCTTGTTGGCTTTCCTCATAGTTAGTACATATGTCTTTTCCACTCAGTGTTGGTTGATTTTGACATGAAGGCTCTTTTGGATTGGGGTATTCAGGTTTTTGTAGCCTTTCTTGTGTGCATTGTCCTTCTACATTACATTTTTTTTTTGTAAGAACAACTTTTGGATAGCTATTTGAATGAGATTCTGAAGAAGGTTCACTAGAATGAGGATTCTTAAAAACACTTGCTGATTCTACACTTGGAGAATATGAAGTGTTTTGAGAAGAATAATCCTCAGAATTCACAGATACCAAATTTTGTATAGATAGATCTATATCACTAGATTCACTATTTGAAAGTGACTGTGGTGCAATATGTTCAATTTGACTTGTTTGATGACTATGAGTTTCGTCGTTAAAAACTTCAGAACAAGTTCCTTCATCATCAGGATCTTGGACCACAGCAAGCACAGCAGTAGTAGCTCTAACAGCAGTATCTGCATTCTCAGTAACTCTTCGATCCTGAGCTAAATCATCACTGACTTTACCCATAGAATTTTCATCACCAGTACCTTCCACAGCATGAACTTTACCATCAATTGTTTTACTGCCAAAAGATTGCACATTAGGGGGACTATCTTGTTCTTCAAGATTACCTTCTATTTCACCAGAAACAGATGGATAAGTAATAGAACTAGCAGAAGAAATGGATTTACTTAAATCACTTACCTCCAAGGTAAGGCTTGAAACAACATCCCCATTAGAACCAATTTTTTCTGAATGTATACTTGATTGTTTTCCTGATTCATTAGGTGCAGAATGATCTCCTTCTACTATAGGTTGTGAGGGAGTTTCGTTTAGACTTGTGATACGAGAATATTGATAAGTTCCTTCTCCTGATGTTTGAGTATCAGGTCCTTCAGCTTTGTCATACGGCATTTTTGTTGATTGAAACGCAGAAATTGCACTTTGCTCTTTTGATTTTTCTTCATCAGCTTTTGATTGGATCAACTCTAGAGATCCTTGTGCTTCTGAATTGTCTTCAAGGGAGGGAGATTCGATTTCCGTTTCTGCTTCGCCTTCTTCTGTTCGTGCTACTCCTTCGTTAAAATCCTGATTTTCTTCACAGGAAGTTTTTAATTCAATAGGTTCTTTAAAAGGAGATGCAGATTTTCTGAGACATTGATAATATTTATCATAATTATTTAAAAAACCCTTCAATTCTTCTTTAAAATTAAATGAACGATTTAACAATTTTTGTTTATGACATTCTGCTAACTCACCATATTTTTTATTTATATATTTAACTAATTCATCACATTCTTGGGGATTTTCTATATCTTCCTTTATATTCAATTCCTCTATTTTTTTTTCAATATCATCTAAAAGTGCAACATATTTATTCATGCAACCATATTCTGTTAATTTTGTATCTACTTCATAAGTGGTAACTATTACGCCTCCCATTTTTCATGAGTTAATTTTTAATATAGCTATTTTACCTTTTTACTTGTTTTGATGA
>NW_004192788.1:0-3064 GCF_000321355.1 Plasmodium cynomolgi strain B
ATTGATCTCAAAATATATTATAAATACAAATATATTGAACTGATATATCAAAATATTATAAAAGTTATTGAAGAATCCGTATGCTACTTGTTAATGAAATTTGAATAATTCTGTCTTAAAGCAGGATGTAAATAAAATTTAATTGCCACAGTTATCCATATATTCATGATACTTTAAAGTATAAATAAAATTATATTATCTCATATTGTTTCTGAAATATATATATTCGTACGCTTAGGGTTCAGGTTTAGGTTTAGTATTTGGGGTTTAGGTTTAGGGTTCATAATTAGTGTTCGGGGTTTAGGATCATGATTTTAGTTTTTTGTCTATTTTTAGAGTTCATGGTTAGCATTATGTTTCAAGGATTATGTTTGATATTTAGGTCAGCATGTTGTGCGTTCACATATGCAGATTCAGTTATATTATTTTATAACTTGGACGGATAGAAAAAAATTACTCGCAGATACATAGGTCAAAATTTGGGTAAATGTACATATAATTGTATACTAAGTTGAATGAAAAGAATTTTTTTATTTTGAAAAATATACAAATTGCGGATTTGTACGACTGAAAAAATATTCGTCATGTTTTGAAAAAGAAAAGATGGGTCCCTTTTTTCAAGTTAATTTTCAAATTAGTAGTGAGAGCGCAAAGCGTGCAGCAAATTATAAGTATATATATGTATGTTGGTACGAGCGTGGCAGGTTACGTTAATAATACTTCTGGAATTTTTTTTCAGTAGGAATAGCATCTTACTAGCCCACTGAGTTCTCGTTTCATTCGGGAGGAGGGGTGTTCTGTGGTTGTTGTAGCGAACATATCAGCATCTCCCCCAAGTAGTTATTATATACATATGTAATAATATGTATGAAACTGGAGAGTTTTTTTTTTTTTTTCACATATAAAAATCTCATTATAAATAAATCATATATATTTTAGGAAAAATATAACATACTAATTTTATAAAATACAGAAACTGTTGAAGTAAAATGAAACAAAGAATTTGTTTAATATTGTCAAAAGAAAATTGTCATATAACTAAAATTTTTACTGATTCTCATACATTTTTGAATTCTTAAGCATATACAACATGAAAGGAAACAGCAATGTCATCTACTTCCTTAAATTCCTTACGTTTGCTATTTTAGCAATCTCATGGAAATATTCCAGAGAAGTATTCATTTAACAATTAAATTTAATATTTTCTATATTAATATATTCTACAATTTTAACTGCTTCACTGGTTTATTTCATGATGAAAATTTTATTAATATTTAAATAATCCTATCGTTTCGCATATTTAAATATTTACCGTAACACTAAACCTGAACCCTAAACCTAAACCATTTCTATAAACATATTATAATGTTTTGTTATATTTTATATATATAGTTGCTTTTCTCGTTTGTATTCAAAAGAATTTTATGTTCTCTTTATTTAAGGATGTTTAATTATCATATATTTATCTTATTGATATTTTTATATGAATAACAACAAAATTTATAGGCGATTGTATACATAATAATTTTTCAGTAATGATTGTTTTATGTTTTATTACAATGGTCCATATCATAAAGATCTTATGCTGCATCGTATCCTATATTATAAGTATTAAATTCACTATGTTCATTTCCATCAAAAAATATTACATTTCCTTCATCGCCATACAAATTGTCGTATATTTCTCTTCTATTTCCGCGTAAACCAAAATTTATCCTTCTTCTAAGAGGGGTAAACTAATACAACAGGGAGTAAAAAATATATAATATTATGTTAATCTAATATGTGAATATAATATTATTATTTTTATGCAATTTTTATTATACTTTTGAATGAAAAATTCTTTATACCTTATATAATAAAGCTAATGCGGAAGATACTGCAACCACGGTAGAAAGAGCTGTTGTTGTAGTTGACCGGCCAGAACTATCTGTGCTATGAGATTCATCACTCATGGTTACAGCAGCTGTGGATACAGAAGGTAATATAGAACCAACTGTAATTCCATCAATATCATCCCTTGAATCTAATAATCTTTTTGCAATTTGATCAAAACCTACGCTTGAAGGTGAATCGCTACCGGTGTTTTTATCTAAAACATCGCTTTCATGCGTAGAAATATCTGCATTTTCATCAGAATCTTTTGTTGTAGGCAATTGGCTATCTGAAATTTCATTAGGAACTCTCATTGGAAGTGGAATTGTATTTGTAAATTCACTAAGAACTTTCGTTGGCTCTGAAAATATATCTTTACTTCCTTCACTAACAGTAACTCTTTTTAATGTTTTTGCTTTCGATGTACATTTACTCGAATATTCATGGTCTACATTATATAAGGATGGTATTTCATATTTTTTGACTATATTATTATAAAAAAATTCCATATATGATCTCCTAAATTTTTCTAACATGTCGCAAGTTTTTTCGCTTTTTGTATTACTTGCATATTCACCATTACAGTATTCCTGATATATATTTTTATATATGTTAACGCATTCACATACAAAATTTCTTGAAGGAGAGTCAATTGTTCTGCCCTTTTCATTCAATTCATGAGTTATATCCCTGATGTTGTCATCAAAAATTTTTAAAATTGTTATTTTCTTTGGTTCTAAGTATGTACTGTCGAACGAATCATATGAACATTTATAAGACCCTATTCGTCTATAAGTTTGATTAATATAATCGTTAAAATATTTACGAATAAGATCATTTGTAGTTCCAGAATTCTCTATTGTATTATATATCCAATTATATAGAATATGACAATGCTCAAATTTAGGACTGAAATAGGGGGTACCATACGAATGATGTCCTAAATTTCTGATAAGTTTCATACAGTAAGATTTATGCTTATTTACATCACGCCCTAATTTATTTATAATAGTTTCGCATACAACCTTATATATACCCTTGCTTTTATCATCTTCATTTATAGATTTATCAAAATTCTCATATTTTTCCCAAGCCTTATATAAGAAAGGATACTGAAATAAAATTAAAATATATAAATGTTTATTTTAATAAAAAAATAAGTTTTCTCTCAAAGCTGTTTTATTATATT
>NW_004193383.1:0-3061 GCF_000321355.1 Plasmodium cynomolgi strain B
TGTTTAATTTTTTTTTTTCCCCTGTATAAAGAATTTTTTTTGAAAAATTTTGTGTATACAATTTTTTCTGGAAATAGTCATTTTCCAGAAAAGTATTAATAAATTATAGGGAAATTTAGGGGAGGAAGAGAAAGAGGAAATTTTAATTAAGAAAAGGGAGGGAAGGATTAGGAAGTGTGGAGGAAGTGTAAGTGTATGTGAAGTATGAATAGAAGGTATTATTAGAAGAGGTGTTTGTTCATTTCATAGGTAGTATTTTTAAGTAAAAATATGGGAGAATGTGAAAGGGAAGGAAATGTAGAATTGTAGCTTGCATAATGAGTTCGAGGGGAGGGAAAAAAAAGTGTGGGCGTTTTTCGATGAGTTCATATTGGATTCATTAATACGAAGTATAGGAGGAGTAAGGCATCATTAGTTTTAGAAAGAGAATGAAAAATATTGGAACATGAGATATGTGTGGGGTGTAATGCATGGGAATTATAAATAATTTTTGAATATATTTATGCGCGTGTTTTGTTTTTTTACAGAAGAATAATGTAAAACAACATATAAAAATTATTTTTGGAGAGTTTGAGAGTGTAGTGAAGAAAGGATTGAAAGGAAATGACCATATTAGCCAATCGTTTCGGAAGAACTGTGAAGAATATGTTACGAATAATGGAAGTGCAAACAAATTAGACGAGTATAGGGGTGTGTGTGTGCTCCTTATGGAGGCATTATACGAAATATATAAGTACAAAGCAGCACGTACAGAGAAGAAGTCTGATTTAAGGGAATGGATGCGTTGTAAAATTATAAGAACATGGTTATCTTATTTCATTAAAATATATTGTATTCCAACGAATATTGCTAAGGCCATATATAGTGCTATGCAAGCAACAATGCAATGGAATAATGGTGGATATAATATGTGTACGGAAATTTTAAATAAGGTGGAAACGAATGAAACGCATTCTATAATGGAAGAAATTAGAAATATAGTAGAAACGAATTTAAAAGAAATAAGTACAACGGAAATTGGAACATGGAAATCAGAAAATTGGTGTGAACAAGAGAAGAAGAAGCAGTTGGAAGATGCCTTCAAGGGGTTGACCACAAAATATCCAGGCACAAGTAATACAGGGAAAAAACAGGAAAAAATAATAATGATTTCTTTGATGATGTGGAGGAATACGCGGACGAAGCAAAGGTGAATAGTGGAATCGGCAAGATAAGAGAAGAAATCAAGAAACAGAAGGACGCAGAAGAGAAGGCAAAGGAGGAAGAAAAGAAGAAAGCGGCGGAAAGAGAAACCGTGGCAGTGACAGCACAAGCCGCCAAACCCACAGCCATAGCAACACCTGCACCCGTGGAGAAAAGTCTAGCTAAGACAGGTAAGATTAGAACGGAAATGAAACAAACTCCGAGGAAGTGTGCGAACTCTGGTGAAACCGGTGGAAGAACCGGGATGAAAAGGTCCGGATTCCGATTCTCGGGTATTGGCTTTAAGGGTTCCCAGGTTTCGAACTTCAGGGTTCGCGGGTTTCGGACTCCAGGATTCCCATATTCCGTAACCAAGGGGTTCCCAGGGTGTAGAACCCAAGAATCCCTGAATTTGGAACCTGAAGATTCCGGGGTTTCGAACCCAAGGGTTCCAGGGTTTAGAACCTGTGAATTCCTGGGTTTTAGCTTTGGCAATTCCGAGGTTCCGGACCAAGGGGGATCCCTAATTGGGGACCCAAGGATTCTCAGGGTTTTGGACCTGAAGGAATTCAGGATTTCTATTTTGAAGTTTTCACATGTTCCTTTCCAAAGATTTTCGGGTTTTGGAGTTATGGTTTTAGGGTTTTTTAAGGGTTCAGGGCTGTTTTTCTAATGTCTTAAGGTTTTAAGGGCACAACTCCTTGGCGACAATGAATCTGGAATTTAACAGAATCTAATTATGGAATCTTAAAGAAAAACTCCTTTGGGAAAGGGAGGATAAATATCCTTGCCAACTAGACAAACCGAAAGGACTGCCGAAATCGTTATTCCTAGCCACATCTCACTGGACCACAATCGCTACACTTAACTGGAGTGCCATGTGTGTGCGCCTCAATACATTACTTTCCTGGTAGTTCGATCTGCCCCATCATAATTGTGTTTTTGCACATTTCTTTTAGGTTCCACTGCAGTTCCAAGTCAGATTCCTCAGGAACCAAGTAAAAATGTGTTGGTCATCTCAAATGGAGATAAAAAGGATGCACAAATTAGTACCAGTCCAGCAAGTAGTGCTGGTGAACCAGCAATCGCAAAACCCGTACCAGGAAAACCTATTCCTGTTAATCCCTCAGCAACAATACAAACAACGAGAGCAGGAGGTGGTGATTCTCCAGGTGAGAAAGTGACTTCGGGCAGCACTACTACCACGGCCAAAGGGGACGGATCACCTGCCCAGGACAAGAAAGCCGACACCACCGCTAACCAAGGTAAGAAGGCGGAAGGAGCACAATCACAGGATAAAAAAGCAGAAGGAGCACAAAATCATACACCAGGAACGGAGGGTGGAAAATTGCAGACAGGTAGTTCCGGTGAGGCACAAGGACCACCACAACAAGGGGGTAAGATGACACAAGGAAGCGGTGACACAACAGTATCCGGTCATAGTAATTCCGTAATTACCCACACCCCAACATTCTCAACATCAAGTGTGCAAAATGTTGCACAACAAGGAGTAAGTAGTAAAACATTGATATCGAAGGGAGACAAAGAAGTGACATCAAAGGATGACAAAGCGACTACGAGTACACATGATGCGAATAGTGCACAAAATGGTGCAAGCCAATCTTCTGTGAAAGCGGACTCGGATAAGGGACAAGCTACTGCTACTATCAATAATCTTGCCGGTGCCGTTGCTGACGTCGCCGTTCAGACTGCTCCAACTCAAAACCAACAGGACACATCACTCTCCTCTGTGCAAAAGGGTGCATCCATCTCTGGTGAACAAGGACAATCTTATTCCATGGGTCCCAAGGGCGACAAAGGCATTCCCGGAACAGGAGCAGAAACACAAAAATCAGCATCAGGATCAACAGTAACAGAA
>NW_004192789.1:0-3038 GCF_000321355.1 Plasmodium cynomolgi strain B
TTTTACATTCTTAGATATCTGCAATTTTATTTTTAAAATAATAAATTTTATTCATTTATCTGAAGATACATGCATAAGTACATTCACCAGCATTTTGACTTATGTCACTGCTCATTATTTTTTGCTTTCTAGCCAAGTTATAAAATAATATACCCATATCTGCTTTTGTGAACGTGCAATGTGCTGACAAATATATCAAAACGAAACCTGAAACCCTGAACCCTAAAACCCCGAACCCTGAAATCAGAAGTCTAAACCAAAATCCATAATAAAATCATACTATAATATAGAATTCAATTCATAAAAAATAATATATATTATTAAAAATTTGTATACTTATATGAAGCTTAAAAAATGGCTTCAGTAGTATGAATATAATTATATTAGAATTATCGTGTGTTAAAATATATATCAATGTATTATGATTTATTAATGTATCTTTATTCTTATTTCTTTTATATATGCATGTAATTCTTATCTTTATTCTTTTACATTTTAGGATTTTTTTGAAAAAAATTGTCCATTAAATAGTTTTATTAGTTTAATAGAAAATTTTAAATTTAACAGCGAAAAATATTCAGATATTGATGATTTAAAAAATATTGTTAAAGAAAATAATGTAGCACTAAAAAATATTGGTTGCTCTGTTTATAAAGGCTATACATATTTAACTGCTCACGATGAAGAAAAGAGAAGAATACTTTGCAATTATTTAAATCTTTGGCTAGATGAAAAAAAGAGCATAAATGTAACTAATTCAATTATTACTGATACACAATGGGAGCTTATTGAAGAATTATGGAATCTTTTAAAACAACGCTATTATCGAAATCGTTGTGATAGACAAGAAGAAATAAATACATTGGAAATAAGGAAGCGGATTAATTTAATGGTTTATTGCGTAAATAGAGATTATTTGAAAAATATGTGCTCACGTGCTATAAATAGTAATCATAATATAGAAAACAAATGTTCAGGTTTTTCAATGTTCACAAATAAGTATTATGAACAATTTTTGAATGAAAGTGGATGCTTTGGTGATACTATTAATCCTAAAGATCATAGATATTTCATTGATGATAATTGTAATTTACATAATATGGCCATCACGTTCCCTAAATTTGATTCAGAATCTAAACAAATTGTATATAACCATGAATCAAGGAAACCTATAGAAAAATGCAAAAATACTATACAATCAGGAGGTGATAACAAAGAGCTAGCCGCCCCATCAGAGACAGAATTAACTTCAACCGATAAGCGGTCTTCAAAACCTGTCTATTGCGCTGGGTTGTCAGCATTGGGAATTGTTTTCACTTCCATAGTTTTGTATAAAGTATGAAAATATTATTTCTAAATACATTATTATATACTTTTTACTTATATTACTTTAATTTTGGGATATTCCTATTTTATAAACTTTATTTTTCTATGATAGTACACAACCCTTGGATCGTTCATCCGTTCTTTAGTAAGTAAAAAGGGAAAATTAAGGCAAAATACTAATAAAAATTTAGCTCAACAGTGGTTGCAAGGTACATCAGAATATATGGACCCTAATTCAGAAAATGCCTATTATAATTTTCCTTATCATAATATTCAAAATTAATTTCACTACATTCATTAAAATATTATGCCCCTAAAAGATAATAGTTATAATATTATGGATGAAACACACATGTGTATTAATCTGGAATCATATAAGTAATTAACACTATGATAACCATACTTTAACAGTATGAAATTAAAAATAATAACAACAATGAGAATAGCCAATCACATAAAAGTGTAAATATTTATAATCTCACCTTTATTTTGTACAACCTATTATCACTAATTAAAATATAGAAAAATAATAGGAAATAACTACAATATAATTAGGACTACATTGGCAGAGTTTATATTTACAATCAGTAGATGTCGATTTAAATGTTATATTATGAATATTTAAAAAAAACTTGAAAGACAAGGTAAGCATAAAAAACATGATAATCATATTATAAATGATAATGTAATACATAAACATAATTGCTATCATAAAATTTTGAAATGCATTATTATTAATATTAAAAATTACAAAATTTTTATAAGTGTACGCAACTGAAATTTTTCTTTAATTTCTTATCCTAAAAAATTGTGCCTTATACTTTAAAATTCATAGAAAAATTTGAACAATTATACTGACTTACACATCATTCCCATTCCTTATAGCACGATGACAGATGCCACAATAAATAAATATTTACTGATTAAGTTGCATTCATTACTATACAGATCATAGACATAAATATATTCGCACATTAATATATATGTGCTAATTATATTATAAACTTTGTTCATACTAAAAATATATTTTTAAAAAAATCATGCGTAATAAACGTTTGTACTTCTAAAATATAACCATGCGTCATCAATAATAATGATGTGCTCCAATATTCTAATAAACTACATACTCATATAGTACGTAAAATAATTACTTTAACATAATTGTATGAATATTTTAATAATTACGAACTTACATAATTGCAGAACGAAGAAAAATTTCTTTGTATTTCATCATATTTTTTAGTTTGCAAAAAATTTTTAATTAATTTATTGTCTTTATGTGAAAAGTTCTACAATATTGTAATAATTTTCTTTTATTTTTCACACATACTTTCTTGCTTTATCATATACACAATAAAATAAAACTAATGAGGAAACAATAAAAATATATGCAATGTGTAATCATTTCTTAGGTTTTTAAAAGGAATAGTTACATAAATATAACAATCAGGGTTTATGCTTCAAGGGTTAGGTTTGATGTATCGGTCAGTACGTTGAGCTTTCGCAAAAGCATATTGGGGTATATTATTTTATAACCTGTCCGGAAAGCAAAAAAAAAATAAATTGGCTGAACCTAAGTCAAAGTGCGGGTAAATGTACATATGCATGTATCTTCAGATGAATAGAAAAAATTTATTTATTTTAAAAAAATAAAAATTGCGGATTTGTACGTACGTAAAAAATATTTGTAATAGTTTAGAAAAAAAAAAAAA
>NW_004193384.1:0-3037 GCF_000321355.1 Plasmodium cynomolgi strain B
CATAGTCGTTTTTGGAAATATAAGAAGTTATTTAAGGAAGCTATTGAAAAAAAGATGAGAATAATGTTTCGTGTAAAAATATTAAATCATATAATGACCTTTTTTATAATATTCACAATGTAGATAATTTAAATAAAGTGTGTCCAGTAGCTGTTCATTATTTAAATGCTTTAAAGGACAAATACCCTAACTATATGGATGAAAGATATAAATATTTGTACTATGGTATATATAAAAATATACTCATAAATGAAAAATATGATTATGAAAAATTCGAATTTTACAAAAAGCTATTGGATGGATATTATAATTATGGTTATCATGGGATTCCTATAACACCTATATTAAAAAGATTAATCATGATATACTTGAAAAAAACAGAGATTTAATGGAAATGTATGATAACCTTGATAATTTTAAGGAAAATGTAAATCCGGAAAACAATGAACGGTGTGAATATGTTGATAATTGTAATAAAATATATACAAAATATAAAGAAATATGCCAAACTAACTATGATTCTATTTGTGCAGAATTAAATGAATTTATTAAAAGATATAATAAACATATGGAAAATAAATTCTCCTGTGGAAATATACAAAAATTTTTGCCATATATCGAAAAGGAGCAAATGTGAAAGTTATTATTTTAATTCCTTTCATTACAATATTAGTACTATCAAGTTTAGTTTTCATTATGTATAAGGTTATAACCAATAATTATATATTTGTTTATTGTACAATAATTTATAATGTATATTTTATATAAAATAATACAGAGTAAATATCATTTTCTGCAAATTAAAATTTGTTTGTTCCATTTGATAGTTTACACCATTCGGATCATATTTTCGCTTTGGGTGTAAAAAACACCAAAATATATATAGTAATGCCACAAAGGAAGAGGCCAATTTATTAAATACAAGGGGGAGAAGCAGAACACCAGAGGAAACGCTTTACACTATAGCATATAATTCTATATAGATAGATTATCAGGGCATTTTTAAGTAATATAATTAGTTTTACAAATAATATATGATATCGAATGAGATATATATTATGATTATTAATTTATACACATAAAAAAGCAATTTAAAAGCTCATAATATAAAATTTTGTATTACAAATGCAATATTTCTATTCTATTTAACTCATTCAATAAATAAAGAGAACATGAAAAATTAATGAATTAATAACCATCACATGGTTCATGTTTTAGGGTTCAGTTTTAGGGTTCAGGGTTCAGGGTTCAGGGTTCAGGTTCAGTGTTTAGGGTCTAGGGTTTAGAGATTAGGGTTTATGTATTTGGGTCAGAGTTTAGATTTTAGGGTTTACATGGTACAGGGATTAGTTTTGGGGTGTTAGGCTTATGTTATTTTTAGTGTTATGTGTTTAGACAGGTTTTTATATTTAAATATTTTTTTTTAATATTTAGGATTCGTGTATTAGTGTTTAGGTTCTATGGTTTAGTATTTAGTTTTTTATATTCATTGTTAGGTTTTATTTTTATGCTTTTGGATAATTTTTATGGTAGAGGTATTAGGTTTATGGTATAATGATTAGTGTTTAGTTGTTACATATTGTTTTCATGTTTTGGTTCAGGATGGAGTTTTGGGTTTAGTGTTCAAATGTTAGTTTATCTTGTTTCGGTTAGTATATTCCTCGTTCTTATATACAGATGGGGGTATTTTATTTTATTATATCGGGGGAAAACAAATAATAATTTGTAGGAGTGTATTTCAAAATGCGGCAAATGCACATATGTATGTATCTTATGATGAATGAAAAAAAATTTTATTTTTGAAAAAATAAAATTGAGGATTTGTATTCTGTCAAAAAGAATTCTAATGGTTTTATCATAAAAAAAACAAAGTTGTATTCTCTTTTTGGATGTAAATTTTCAAATTTGTAGTGAGCTCTTCATGCTCGCATCCGAATATAGGTATATATATGTATGTAGGTAGGAGCTTGTTGCTCTACGTAGAAAATGCTTTTTGACCTATTTTTATAAGGGCTATCATCTTCCTGGTGCGCCGAGTTCTCTTTTCACTTGAGGGGAGGATGTTTTGAAGTTGTTGCAGCGAGCAAATTAGCATCACGCCGAAGCAGATATTATATACATATGTAATAATGTGTATGCACTGTCGAGGGCTTTTTTTTTTTTTCACGATGGCATGCTTTGCTGAAAGGTCTATTTATCCCTCGTTCGCACTTGCGTGCACAGGAGAGGACATATGCCATGGGCAATAAATATGCCTTACTTTTATGCTATATAAAGAAGGCGTAGTAATGTGCCTGCACGAAGTACGAAAAAGGCATGTTCCTGCGCAGATAAATAAATAGTGCACTGTCTGGTTTTGCCTTTCTTCCCCCGATAAGGCCCTACCAAAAAAAAAAAAAAAAAATAATACCAAGTAAACACACGGGATGGATAGGCAAATGTGGTTGCACAACCTCATTTAACAAACGATTTGCGATGGAACAAGAAGTGGTCTGTCTCTCACATTTGTTCATAAAAAAAATTGTTAACAATTGCTGGGGAGCAAGAAACTCCAAGTTGGGAAGAAAAGATGAATACGGGTTAAGCATTCCACCAAATTGGCAGTGGCTCATTTGATAATTCCCTGTCAAAGGAGTTGGGGGAGGCACCCCTAAAAACCCCTCTCCATCCCCCTTAGTACTTTTGGCAGTGCATCATGATGAAGTTGGAGGCGTCGGTAAGCTAGGAGAACTTTTCCTCACACAGATCCTGACTTAAGTTGAGGAAGGGGCTGTTAAAGTAGTGACTCGGGGGAGTGAACAGCTGTATGTCGTAATTTCCGTTTTTTAAATGACCAAAGAATTCTTGTGACCCATCCCTGTTCTTTCTACACACATAGAGAAAAATGTTATTTGTTTTTAAAGTTAAGTTAATTAAATGGATAAGTGACGGCACAATTTTTTTATCGTATATTAAATCACTCCCAATAATGTAGCCATATGTGACAATTTGCTTATTTTCACGTGGGTACGTATTTTCATTGGTCCAGTCGATGTTG
>NW_004192790.1:0-3034 GCF_000321355.1 Plasmodium cynomolgi strain B
ATGTTATATTAATATCATTCTTCTTATGTTATTAAATTATAAATATATTTTGTGTATGTATTTTATCAATACATTTTATATAATTTTTTCTGTAGTATCATCGTTAATATGTATTAACATATGTTTTCCTTTATTATTTCTTTATATGCCAGCATAATTGTTTGTTTATACATAGAACTCTGCTTAATTTTGCTCATCATCATATTTCATTTGACATTATAAGATATTTTCATTTAAAAGAAAAAATTACGAAGGATGATATCCTATGTATTTTTCTCTTTCCACGTTATGCGGATTAAATGATTCATGTGTTTTAGCGAATAATATGTTTTCTCCTTCATTTGGGTTACTTAACGTATATTTATTCCATCCCAACACGTTGCGTAACCGACTTCCTAAGGGTGTAAACTTGTAAATAAAAGAATAACATGAAAAGTATATAATATATTTATTTATATTGATGCGTATAGCAAATAAATTATTAAAAAGTTTATACAGTTGGTATGTTTTTATTAAAATTTTATTTACTTTATATAATAAGCCAGATATCATGGAAGTTGTAACTACTCCCAGGAGCACATTGTCAAGAATTTTTGTAGAATTAGAGTTTTTATCAGAAAAGTCTGTAATATCTAATAAACCAGGATCAGCTAAATATTCTTTTGACTTTTCTTGTGCTAAAATTTCTTGTTCACATTTTAATTCAGGTATCGCTTTTATCGTGTCGTAACCATTACATTTTTCATAGAAAACATTCCGAATATTATATGCATTAATGTATAATCTCTCAAATTCTTTATACAGTCTAAATTTTTCTTGGATGTGTTTTTCATATTTCTTGCATTCTAAATTACCAGATCTAGCTAATTGAATAATTGTATCATAATCGACACAATAATCATACAGATCCTTACGATATTTCCAGAATTTATGTGGAGGAAATACACTTAAACTACGCAGGCAATTATGGACTTCATTTTTATTGTGACCTGTAAGAATATCGCTTAATATTAACTGAAATTCAGTATAAATTTGAATAATTTTTCCATGATCAACATTAAATTTTTTATCCAACTGTTCATATATCCAAAGGCTCAAAAGGTTACAATGATGATCCTTCAATTTACCTATATTTTCTTCTGCATAATTAGATTTTAGATATTTTACAAGCTTTCCACATATATTCATAATTGTTGAATCTGTATTGTGTGGAGTATTCTGTGATTTACATTCTTCAATATATTTATCTAATCCTCCATTAGAAAATTTCAATTTATCATAGAAATTTTCTGATGGTAATTCTATTGAATCCATGTTCGAGTAATTTTATTTAAAATGAAATTTCCGTGAATTCTTATGTTTAGGGTTTAGGTTTCAATGGTTTCAAGTATTAGGTTTAGGTTTTCAGGGGTTAGGGTACAAATTTTAAGTTCATTTTTTATTTTGGGGTAATGATTTTAGTTTTAGTGTTAAGGTTTTAGGGTTTACGTTTCAGAGTTTAGACTTTAGGGTTTAGTTTTTTGGATTTTTGGATTTTTAGGGTTTATGTTTTTGGTATAGTTTATAGTCTTTTGTGTTGAGTGTTTAGGTTCAGGCTTTTGGCTTTAGGTTTATATTCTTGCTTTGGTTTACGATTCAGGTTTATGTTTAGTGTGTTATGTTCGGGTTTGTTTTATCGATCAGTATGTTGCACTTTTGCTTAGGATAATTGATCAATTTTTTTTATAATCTTGTCAGAATGTAATAAATAAATAGCAGAGACCTATGATAAACTGTTTTTAAATATTCATATGCATTTATTATCATATGATTAAAAAAAATTCATTTGTTTTTAAAAAAAATAATGATTCCAATTTTGTATGTGCATGTGTAATATATGCAATGGTTTGAAAAAAAAAAAAATAATGAGGTGGGTCCCTTTTTTTCAGGGCATTTTTCATATATCTAGTGAGAGGATCATGTGCGCTCTAAAATATAAGTATATATATGGATATATGTACGGGCGTGTCGAGTTACGTAGAATATTCTTCTCCATCTTTTTTTATCTGCGCTATTATCTTTCTGGCGAGTCGAGTTTTCGTTTCTCTTCAGTGGAGTATGATGTGATGTTGTTGCATGGAGCAAATCAGCATCACCTTTCAGCTGGCATTATGTACATATGAAATAATATGTATGCACTGTGGAGGTTTTTTTTTTCGTTACGAAGGCACAATTTGCTGAAAAGGCTATTTTCCCCTCGTTAGCAGTTGCGCGCAGCGGAGAAAGCGTATGTCATGGGCAAAAAATATACTTAACAATTATACCATACAAATAAGGCGTAGAAATGTGCCTACGCGAAATGCGAAAAAAACATTTCCCTGATAAGATAAATAAATAGTGCACTGCCTGGGCCAGGCCTTCCTTCCGCCGCTAAGTTCGTAAATATATTATACATATATATAATACCCCACTTAATCTCCATCCTACGAAAGCTGCCTACTTGGAACGGCCCGTTTGTTAAACTCCTCGCCAAGGGGATGTTCCGTTGGAGAAGGTGCGTGCAGTTGCAATACAAACAAATATGAGCTTCCCTTTAGCCGATTGGCTTCGTGCATTCAGTTAAGAAGTTAAGGTTTCAAAAAAAACATGTAACGCAAATTGGTGGGATTAGAATATTATTATGCAGAAAAAATACTAAGTGTTTTTCAAAAAAAATCAAGGGAGGGAAAATAAAAGCGACCTTGGTATATAAATACGCAACGGTAATATAAGTTGTAGCCCGTGGGGTGGAGACACACCCCCGAAAAAAAAAATATATAGCAAGTAAACACGCGGGATGGGTAGACAAATGCGGATGGACCAGCTCATTTAAGAAACGATTAGGGAGGGAAGAAGAAATGGTTGGTCTCTCACATTTGTTCAAAAAAAATTTTTTTAACAATTGATGGAGGGGAAGAAACACCAAAGTGGGAAGAAAAGTTGAAAACGGTGTGAGAATACCACAAAATTGGCAGTAGTTCAGGGGTTAGGGTTCACTAAATATTATTTACTATTC
>NW_004192791.1:0-3034 GCF_000321355.1 Plasmodium cynomolgi strain B
ATAATATATATTTATTTATATGATATATGCACATTAGATAGAAATAAAAATTACATTAAAATGTCTTGTTTTTTCTGGATATATATTTATATTTATCCTTTCCCTTTAGTATCTTGCATATAATAATTATCGTAATGTAATAAAAGAATATGATAAATATAAAAGACTTTATGATAAAAAATATAGATTTGAAGGTATCATTAATGATTTAAAAGAAGAACGAGGAAAACTGAATTTTCCTGAAGAAATTTTTGATAAACTACATAAACTTTTAAGAAACGATCATGTTTTTATTGAAGGTAAAATTACCGATAATTATTGTAGTTATGTTAATTACTGGTTAAATGAAGAAGCCAGGAAGAGGTATCCTCTTATAAATAAGTTTGATTTTGATATTTTCCTTAAATTTGTAGTTAATTTCAATAAGGAAAAATCTGGTAAGGAAGATGATACATGCTATAGCTATATAGAATACCTAACTTATGTTGTATATAAGAGAATGGAAATCTTATACAATTTTTATACATTCTATGATAATCTTATATCATCCAATGAATCGGTTCGTAATGATGCATGTGAAAAACTTTTATATAATATTCGCGTTTATAATGATATTATAAACGATTATTATGATAATCACCGAGATTTATATTATAAGATAACACACGTTAAAGATTTAATTGTAAGTTTCTTATCTAATTCTTCTTCGACATGTCCAATATATGCAAATTTCTGGGTACCAAAGAATTTTTTGCTGGATGAACAATTAAAAAAGGAGAAAGAACAAAGAGAAGCTTTAGAAAGGGAAAAAGAACAAAAGGAAGCTTTAAGAATGAAGCAATTAGAAAGTGAAACATCATTAAAAAGTATAATAAATCAAAATATAAAATCCCGAAGCGGGATTGAACAAATGGAAAAACTGATGAGGACTTAGAAGCAGGATTTACCCAAGGGCATAGCCGAATGGGAGTAGAACTAGAAGATTTAAGAGAATCGAAAATTTTACATGGACAAAAACATGCACATGTATTAAGTTATCCAGTAGGACCACATAATTTAGGTAATTTAGCACATTTTGAAGGTAAATATAAGGATCAATCAGAAGGAATAATTAGGAAAACAGAAAATGCAGGAATATCTAAAGATAGTTCATTTATGAGCTCAGGAATAGCAGGTTCTATTACTGATTTTATAAGTGATGTTGATCCTGTACCTGTAGTTGGTGTGTCTGGTGGGATGGGGGCTTTATATTTACTTTTAAAGGTATTAAATGTTTTAAAATTATAAGCATAAGTATATATTAAATAAAAAAAAAATATATTTATCATATAATTATAATTTAAGCTCTTTAAATTTTCTTCTTAATACTAGTATACACCAATTGGATCCTTCTTTGGAGGAGGAAGAAGACAAATGCGTCAAATTCGTAGAAATGTTGAAGGACTTCCACCAGGAGTATTCCCAAATTTTTATGAATATGATGGTAGTTACATTGGATATGCTCCAATGAATATACCTTATACGGGGGAATAGGTAATGCTGCGTTACATTATCATAAAATATAAGTTTATTTAAAATATAATCATC
The DNA here is from genome assembly GCF_000321355.1 of Plasmodium cynomolgi strain B. Lineage (NCBI taxonomy): Eukaryota > Apicomplexa > Aconoidasida > Haemosporida > Plasmodiidae > Plasmodium > Plasmodium cynomolgi. The sequence goes on from NW_004192791.1 coordinate 1,588, forward strand.
AAAATAAGAATCAATATAAAAAATAATTACTCTATTTAATAAAATCAAAATTATCTATGGAGTACACACATTTTTAAAATCATAACTAAGTATTATTATATTCATTATGTAAATTTTCCGAATTCATCATTTATATAGATATATTATTACAAAGATTAAAGAAAAATATATATTAATTAGGTCAATACAAGCATTATTTTAAACATGCATCAAGATATTTTTGCACAATCAATACATTCCAAAATTGTGAAAAGTTATATGAAAAAACATATTACGTTTATTATATAATGATATACATTTTCTAAGTAAAAATGTATAGACAAATATATTTATGCTTAAAATATATAATTATTTAAAATGTCTTATCATAATGCAAAATAGAAAAAATAATTAGCAATATTTATCATAATCCTTATGAGGGCTCAGGTTTTATATGTCTCAAAATCATTGTATTGTGTAATTAGTTCATCAAGCTTTATGTATGTTTCATATTTAACGTCCTTTTTAATCTCGTTACATATTACCAAATCAAAACATTTCTTATCATACAATTTTCGAAGTTCACTGTACAGTGATAAGGTAGTGCAACTAGAAAGTAAATTATTAATTACTTCATCATATAACAAGTAGTTTAATTATTTACAACATTTGGGGATATTAACAGATTTAGAATTTATTTTTACATAATTTAAATAATTCATAACTTTTGAACAAATCATTCCTAAATCATTATTGCAATCCTAATTCTATATCAGAATCAAATTGAGAAAGAATGCAGTCTTTACACATTTCATTAATAGAATTTTCATCTGTAGTATTGTTATAATATATGTATATATACATAGAATATGAATTTACAAAATTATACTATGGAAAGAAAAGATAGTAGAAGAAAAAACATAAAATTATTTAGTATATTGAACACATATTTTTATGCATTATTAAAATAAAAAATGCTATAATATTTATTATCATAAATAAGGGCGTACAATGGAATGATCCGTCCTCGAAGACAATTTAATATTATATTATAGAATTAACAGAAATAATTAAATTTATTTCATATAAATGAATATTCCATATATGGGTGCATAACACAATAATGTATATTTCTATAGATTATTACAATTAACAATGTAATTCGCTCCCCATTAATCTGTTTTTTTCAGTTTATTATATTATTAAAAACATAACAGTTATTCCATCTATTATAAAAATAAAAATTAAGCTTGAGGCGACAATTAAATAAATATATCAAAATATAGTTTTAATAAAATAGTAAAATATATTATAATAAATTATTTAGCAGTATTAGTTTTTTTAAGAATAGTTTACATATATATTCTATTATAAACAGCAAATGAATTAATTTGAATATACATATTCTAGTACACATATAATTGTCTATCATATTAATTTATTAGAATGCTATGTATAATAGTAATTT
>NW_004192792.1:0-3031 GCF_000321355.1 Plasmodium cynomolgi strain B
TTTATTTTTACATTGCTATATCAACCTATTGAACCTTTACTATCATGAGCAATTTCGTTAAAAAAATATATTTTTTAAATTCTTGTCCTAAATAGGATAGGGAGCAATACTTACCAGTTTTTATTTTTTTCTAAAATAATTAACAAAAAATTTTGCTCATTACTGATAAAGTTTAGTGGTAGTAAAAATATATATATAGAAACCAAGGGAAAAAAGAATAACGTGTTGATCAGTTACAATTCGCATAATATACAAATATATTATAACACCGTTATTATAAATTACAATTATTTTTATTCCTTATATATTTGTCATTATATACGAATTGGTATCTATAATTTTATTGTAAATGATTTGTATATTTATTTTACATTTTTTAGAACATAAAATTAAATTTCTTTTTGACCCATGTATTTTAATAATTAACAATAATTAATATAATTAATTTTTTTCTGTATTGCATTTAACTGCAAACTATATTAATTGTTTTGTTACATACAAATTATCCTAACATTTAAGTTATATTCTAAACAAAATTAGTTAAAAGTAGAAGTAGAAATATATAATATGTCATATTTTTAATTAAGAAGCTTCTTTCAGGAAATACATTAGCACTGATATATATACAAGGAAAGCCATAAATTGTTAATTATGGCGTGGCATATACATCTAATTTGTATCATGTTTTAAAGAAGACATATTAATGATACATAGTTTTTGCAATTATTATATAAACCTACACAATTCTGAAGTTATTTATTTGTTATTATTGTATTCAATTTGTAAAACTCAAAATAGAAGAGCATATTAAAAACAATCATATAGACGGGCATGTTATCAAAACTTTTATTTGTAAACAAAACAGAAAAATGTGCTACTTTTTACTAATCACAAAGTTCAAAAAACGTATGTTGATCTAAAATTAAAAAATGAAAGAAATATAAAGACAAGTCTAGATAAAAAAAAAAAATATAGGAATTGTCTTATTATTGACAAAGAAAAAAAATATTATGTATATGTACATAATGGCAATTAATAATTTGTGGAACAAATTACATTTCAACTTTCAGTGCTATCTAAATGGAACTGCTCAGCTTTCATTATTTTGTTTGTTTTTGTGCAGTATATAGAACTTTTAACGGATATTAATATTTTACCATCATTTAATTTCAAAACAACTTATTTGTGTATATCTCGTTATATATATTTATTTAATGAATAAGAATGTTGCAAATGCTTTATACGCATATTAGCCCGTTTACTTTTACACAGTTATTTCCACAAAAAAATATATGAGTAAATATTTTTAGTTTAAATAATACTCATTTTTAAAACGTTGTATTTAAACGTTAAAACATATTTATTTATGACATTTGTTAATAATATTAGTTATACATAACGAAAGGTAATCATATAATGCCATTACATGAACAGATTAATTTATATATTGTGAAGGTGTTTAGCCATGCACATAAATTATTTTCCCAAATTATTTGATTAAACGAAGAAAAACAAAAGATTGCAATTATGAAAAATAATGGCTGAATCGAGTGGTTCAATATCTATTGCTTACATTAGTGATAGCAAAACTTTGGATTCTAATAAATGTCTAGAAAAATACTATGATGTTTTAATAGATATTGAAGGTAGAATTGAAGAATTCAATAAACAAGAATGTAATGGATTCAAGGAATGGCAAAATTTATGTGAACATATAAATAGTAAAGAGAATGACTTAAATGAATGTTATAATCGACAATTGTTAACAGTTTATTTAAATAATTCTGATAAAATAAAAAGTTTTAAAGAAGATTGTGCTAAAGGTCCTAAATATCCTTATAATCCCTCATGTCGTACAGAAGGAGCTGTTAAATTACAAGCTATAACAGAAGACACCTGTGGTACAAAAAAGAATGTACAGAAAAACAAAACCAGCAGAACAGCAACCGGAACCAAAAGCAAAAGAAAGTGAATCGCAGCCAGAAATAGGTACTGAAACACATGAAACAGTAACTCCAGAAGGACAAAATTTGTTACCACAAAATCACGGCCTTGCTCAAGGAGAAGAACGAAGTCAAGGAACATTAAGTGAACAAGTATCGCATGCTACGAATCCTTCTGATAATTATGTTGAGACCCAAGTTGTAACACTTCAATCCAAGGAAAATCTTCAATCTGATAAACATGAACAGTTAGAAACTGAGACGGAATCTGTATTAGACATAGAAACTCCCGCTGGTCAAAAAGATACTTCATCTTCAAAAAATAGCTCTCCTGGAGATTCTGATCCAAATGGTAGTCCTGAAGCAGTGCCTCCAAGCAGTAGGGGTCATCAAATTAATTCAGATGCATCTTCAGATAATAATCTTGCTGGTCACCAAGCGTCTGGGAAATCCTATGAAGAACAAAATCATGGTAATAAAATCATTACTACAGAAACTTCTGATCGTTCAACTTTTTCTTTAAATGATAATGCTCTTGGAGAAAATGCTGATGGAAGTCATGATAATAAAGTGTATAATGGTACAGGTACAGAGGTAGGAAGTAGTCAAAGTGCAGCTGTTAGTCCTGTAGGTGGTGATAGTGTAAACCTTGTTAGTGCAACTTCAGGTGATGTAGCTCAGGATGCTACACTAACTGATCATGTGCAGCATGCTGCAACACATGCTGGTGAACAAGCTCATGATGTAGTTATTGATGACAAAGGCTGTAGTTACATACATGCCGTTAGAGAAGGTACAGGAGATGAAACTCCCGATTTCGTAACTCCTAGTGGTAGCTCTGTCCATGGTGAATGTTCTGATGATAGAAACCATGATCAGTCTGTTACCTGTAATTCTGCTTATCACAAAAATACAGTTGGTGATGAAAGTGAAGCCAATTTTATTGGTAACGTTGGTGGTAATACCCATCTGTCTTCAGCTGAAACTCCCAGAACTCCATTATCGCCACAAGATAATTCAAGTATAGTTATAGACGCAGGAAAAACAGTTACCATTGGAGATGGTAATATAATGATATATAAAAAATT
>NW_004193385.1:0-3028 GCF_000321355.1 Plasmodium cynomolgi strain B
GCAAAGCAAAGGAGTACGATGAAATATTAGAATATGTAATAGCTGAAAGAAATCCACAAAATATTTCCACAAAAAAGAAATATGAATGAGATAACTGAGATTTGAAGCTTTATGTAGTACACAACATTTTATATATTATAATATATTTTTTACATGAGCGTATAATATATTTTACACTAGGTAAGATGAATGTAAATACATTTTTTTATCATATAATATAATCACAATTAGTTAAAATAAAACACATTCTATTATTAAGGAAATGTATATTTTTGAATAATTTGTTTATACATAAAAAGAAGAAAATAATTTATTAATATATTAGATTGTTTTTGTCATATAATTAAAAAAAAAAAAATTTATATTTTTATTTCAATATAATGATATACTATATTGCTATACATCTTATAAGACATAGTGAATAACCGTGATTACTAATATGTGTAATATTATGTATTGTACAAAATATAAAATAAATTTTATAATATATTTTTTTTTAAAATCAAATTAATATATGTATGTTTTTTATACTAATTGAAATGACAAATACATCGATAAACAAATATATATATATATATATTATGTAATGGAATATCATTATAACAATTTGGTTTTGCTTGTGATTTTAGCCTCTATTATCGCTAACGTACCTGTTTTTATTTTTATTTGTTCCTGCAAAAATTATATATGTGTTTCAATATTAATGTTTCATGTAATTTTAACGAATCTATAAAGCTCGAATATTATATTAATGGTTTTTTTAAAAAAAAAAAAAAAAAACTATGCTCTTTTTGGACAATTTTTTTATAACTTTATTCTATTTAACACTCTATGTAATAATTTGTGTTATTTTTTTATTAATATGAATTTAGATTTAACATTTAAATTAGTTTTAATATTATTTTTAACATAGGTTTTATATTTAGAAAAAAAATATATGTGCCTATATCATATATTTACGGAAGAGTGCCTTAAATATAATGTTAGAATCATGCTGACTATCCTAAAAATTATATATAAATATTTCATATATACAATAATTACACTATAATAAAATATTAAATGTGTAAACATTTACTTTTTATTATATGTTTCTAATTTTACTATGTATAATATATGCTAAATTTAAAGACTTTAATTTCGTAAGATATTCTTAAGGATATTTTTACAAAATTTTAATATGAAACATTCCACTATTATTATAAAATAATATAACTAATATAAACTAGATGTATAATATTACATTTTTATAATACATCTTATGAAACACTATAATTACTTACTTGTAGAAACAATATGTATAAACATTATTAATAATATCACGCATATAAGTAAACTATAAATTTTATAACACGTATAATTATATACAATTTTCATCAAAAATTCTTTACGTGGATTGATTATTTTTCTCACTGTGTTATTTAGGTTATGAATGGGAATTGTATTTTATTATTATATGAAATATTTATGTCATAAAGATTATACGTAGATATATATTATTGATATATTATTTTATATATTTTGTTATTACAAGTGCCATATTACATTTTATGTTTTGTACAATTAATATACATGCAAGCATAGGAGAGGCCTAATTTTATTTCTACAATTTTATTATTTAACATGTAATTGCTTATATATGTTTATTATTAGATATATTTTTATATTTATTATTTAAATTTTCTTATTCTATTAAATCCAAATTGAAATATAGCAAAGGTTAAATTTGCCTATATTACTTATGCACTTTGTATTTGTTGTGATTTTATTATATTGAAAATATATTTTTTATTTTTAACATGATTACATATTAATTCATCAATAAATTTCTTGGAATTAATTAAATAAGGAAAAAATTAATTTCTGTTGAATTTTAATATTATACTGGACTATACGACACTTTATATTTCTTTTGAGATGTATTTGTGTCTCCATATTTATGATGAAATAATTCATTTTCTATTGCTTTATCTAAATTATTTAATTTTCTTGTACCTTCATTATTTTTTAACAAAAATATCTTTCTAACTGGGGTAAACTAAAATAGAAAAATAATGTGTTAATACATTTCAATATTTAAAATCATTATTATATTGATTTCATGGAGAAACATAGTAAACGTATTTTTGATCAAATATTTAAAAAATTTTGAATAAAAATTATATTTACTTTATATATTAATGCTAAAAGAGGAGCTACTCCAGCCATTGCTCCCAGAGCATGTGATGTGCTTTGAATTGTTGAACGATCTGATTGATTGCTTTGTTCTGGAATAGCTGGATCTGACACAATTTTTCTGATATGCAACTATCTATAATATTTGTAGGAGTATTAGAAGATAATTCTGGAAATTTATATTCTGTCGGTTTCCTGCGAAGATATTCTCATAATATGTTCTAAACATATTTACTATATCACAGGTATCGTTTTGGGTGTTATTCGTAGTGTTACCTTTTGAACAGTGATTCTGAAGAAGGCTTTTATATAAATCTACACATTTGTAGATAAAATTTTGGCAAGATCATATTTTAGAATCAATTTTATTTTTCATTAAAATTTCACGAATATGAACAATATTATTATTAAATATACATAACATTACTAATTTTTCTGGTTCCAGCAAACCTTTTGTGAACTTGAAATGAGAACAATCAAGTTTTCCTTGTTTTTTTCTATTTTCTGATTTGATGCATCAAAAATATTGTTAATAATGTCAACAGAAATATTATGATCCTTTATTTCATAATATAACCAATAGTATATATTGTGACAGTGTTTATATAAATCGTTGAATATATAAGTTCTATTATACAGTACCTTCAAATTTCTTAAAAGTTTTCTATAAATATGTTTTTGTTCTTTTGAAGGGTTAACGATATAAGCATCATCATTATTGCATAATGATAAAATAGGACATTCATCGCTATCATTCACAGCTTCATCAAAATTATACTTTTTCCAAATATCTTCTAAAAAGGGATACTTAAAATAAATATAAAAATAGGTATATAATATTTTTAAAGGAAAT
>NW_004193386.1:0-3022 GCF_000321355.1 Plasmodium cynomolgi strain B
TTTTAAATATTGTGATTGGTATTTTTCATTTATATCGCTATATTACATTATTATGGAAGTTATAATAATTAATATACTATATATTATTATACAATATTTTAGATTGTAAACTATTGTTATACTCTAATTTATTATATATATATTTATTCATACATCATGTTATTTATTTTATTTTTTCTTTAATATGGTTATCCTTTATAACCAATTTAACATATATCTTACAACCTTCATAATTATTATGATAAGAAATATATATAAAATGCTATATTTTATGAATAATTAATAATGCATTTTATGCTACTTCATAGCCTATATTATATGAATTTATATTCTTTAATAAGGGTTGATCAGTTAATAATCCTTTTTCTCCATCGGCATAAAAATTGGTATTTATTCTTGTTCCACTTCCTTTTAATCTAGAATTAATCCAACTTCCAGCAGGAGAAAACTAATCAAAGAAGGGTAATATATATATTTAAATACATAATATTATTGTTATGATTTAATATGAGAATATATTATAATCATCGATATAAAATATGTTTACATAATTAAATAAAAAATTGTGATAACCTTATATAATAACGCCAATACGGAGGATACTCCAGCCATTATACCAAGAGTACCTGTTACAATAATTTTTTTAGGATAAGCCGAACTGTTCTGGTGAGTGGAAATTGGCATTGGTCTGCTTTGTTTTATTTCACATTTGTCAACATATTCATTATCTATGTCATTTAATGAGGGTATTTTATCTCCTATGTCTTCTTCACCAATAAGAAATGACATATATGTTGTTTCAAAATCTTTTAATATATCACAAATTTCCTTGGGTTCTGTATCAGTTCTACCTCCATTGGGACAGTATGTATTGCGCATAGTTTTATATATTTTAACACATTCACATACATACCTTTGGCAAGGAGTGTTATACTGATATTTCTGAAGCTTCAGTGCACTTGTTATATCTTCTATATTTTCATAAAAATTTTCTAATTTTATTATGTCTAATGGATTTTTATACTTTTTAGCATATGAAAAATAAGGACAGCTAATTGTCGCTCCATTAACAATAATCTTGAGATGAGAAATATTATAAAACATAGAAAGATCAGATTCATTAATATTATATTTTGTTTGGGAATAGTATAACCACTGGTGCAAGAATCTACAATAATCCTGAATGTTCATTTGTGTATACTTTTTATTTAATAAAAAATATAAATTTCTTAAAATTTTTTCATATATATGTTTATGCATTTCATAATTCAAAACTTGATCTTTTATTTCATCTAAGACCGACGTATCGAATATTCTATCATCATCAGCAACTTCTTTATTAAATTCAGTATAAGCAAATACCATATAACTTAGAAAAGGATACTGTAATTGAAAATTAGAAAAATAAATAATAACTTATATTTCATATAGGGAATTTTTTTTTATAGCACATCAGAAATAATAAATTATTTAATATATATATTTATAATATTACAAAAATAAATATATTTTTCTACCTTTTCTATGAAATCTTCAATATCCATTCTGTTTATATATATATTTATTAGGTAAAGCGATAGATATATTTGCGTATGTATATTTTACATTAATATTAAATTAATACGTATTATTATTCAATATTAATTTTTTATTAGATATTTCTAATTCCAAAATAATTATAGTAATATATCTATAAAAATAATTTCCATATAGATAAATGTACACACAGTGTTATAAAAAATACATACTATTATAAAATATATAATTATATTTTTGGTATAGTGTTCCAATAATAAATAATTACGTAACAGAAAAAATGGTTTTTATAATAATAGATATACAGAAAAATTTTTGCATAAAACAATATTTTATTTTTACTAATTTATATTCCGTCTAAAATATATATAATTAGAATATTTTCTATGTCATTTTCATTTTCGAATTATTATTATACTAAAACAAAAAATATATCATTTCATATTTCTAATTTTTTTAAATTCTATAAGAAATTTGTTCTCATATATTATAAAAGAAAGATACAGAATATGTAATTAATATTGTGCGAAAAACATATAATTTTAATCATGAACAATGTAATTCATAAATATTATAATTACGATAAATATATTCGTTGTATTATAAAACGTTGCAATGTACATATAATTCTACAAGATATATACTATTCCATGGAATGATAAAATAATTACTTCTATGAATTGCACTCTAATTTAAAAAGTATAATTAATTCCATATAAATAATTAGATGATATTTAAAATTTCCCACATATATTTTATTTTTAAAATGTTATTCGCAAAGTTAAAAGGATGTATATCTTAGATTACCTAATATAATAAGCATAGTTATTTATATAAGAATATTAAATTACAAAAAAAGAAAATAAAATAAGATAATAAAAACGTTAAAATATATATCTCACTTGCGTATATATTATGAAAAATTGATTTATATTTCTTTTATCAATAATTGTACTCATAATGATATCATATATTCCTAACACATATATTTATCACATAATATTTTTATGTTATTAATTATAACTTTTATAAGTGAATATTATTCCAAAATTTTAAAAAAATAAATTCAATATTTTCAACCTTATGGATTCGTAGGATAAAAACATATAAAATGTTAAAACAATGTATATATTATATTTAAAATTAAAGATAAATGCATATTTTTATGTATTATCTATTTAGAAAAGCAATAAAAATATTTATATAAATTTAGCAGAAAACTGATTCCTAAATATAAATACTAAAAAAAAATTAAATCGATGCAACAACTTTTTTTGTATCTTTCAATAAAATAATAATATTTATTAAGTAAATATTTTTGCTTTTATTACAAATAAATGTTATATTTTATATGTAACATTTAGGGTACAGTTTTAGAGTTTAGGTTTCAGGATTCAGGTTTTTGTTTCCTTTTTTTTTTTTGTGTTATTTTAGCGTATAAATGATTATACTCGTAATAATATTATTTTTGTAGTTATTTATATAA
>NW_004193387.1:0-3021 GCF_000321355.1 Plasmodium cynomolgi strain B
TTAATATGCATTTTTATATTATAATTGATAATATCACCTTATTCTTTGCTATATTGCTGTTTTATACTGGACCATATGCCACATTATATTTCCATAGAACTGAATTTGTACTTGTATCTTCGAATCCATGAGAAATTAGATAATTTTCTAATTCTTCATCCTTATTGTGTAATATGTTTCTATGTGTTTTGCTTCTGAATTTAAACCACTTATTAACAGGAGAAAACTAGTATGAATAATGATAAAAGAAATATATTTAATATATAACACATTTGTTATTTTGATTTAATAGAAATGTGTTAAATAAGAATTTGTGTGAACCTTTATAATGTATTTAAATAAAAATTTTGTTAACCTTATATATTATTGCTAAAAGTGGAGGAACACCAGCTATTACACCTACAGCAGGGGGTACTATCTGTGGTATAGTTCTACTTGTATTGTCATCTTTTGCTAGTGATAGTGCTTTCTTTTCAGCATTTAATAAACATTCATCATTAAATGTGCTAATAGGAGTGTCTAATAATGGGATTTTTTCTGTTATACCATTTTTTCCCAAAATATAGGTTGAATAATACAACTTAAATGTTCCCAATTGTGAGCAAATGTTACTGGTACTAGTATCTATTCCTGTATGACAGTAACTTGCATTTATTTTTTTATATATATTAACACATTCGTAAAGAATCTTTTTCCCTAAACATCTGTTTTCTTTTTTGTGTCTTTCAAAATATCTTGAATATTAAAAATATTGTCTTCACAAATATGTAATTTCATTAAATTTTCTGAATCATCATCGTATATTCTATATGAATAATAGGGACATTTACGAGATGTACTCCTTGGACCAAATTGTTCATTAAAGGTTAAGAAAAGAATACTTATGATCGTTTCAAGGTTATCTAAATGCTTTGTTGTATGATATATCCACTGATATAAATATCTGCAATTTACAGTTTCCTTCGTACTTTCAAATTGTTCGTTTGAGTATTTTAAATTTTTCAAAAGTTTTACGCAAAAATCTCTATATTTTATTTTTTCATAATATTTTACATTATTATCATAAAATGAATAAAGTGCATCATCCTTTGTCACTGGTTCATCATATTCATTATAAAACATCCAAAAGTTTTTCAGGAAATGATACTAAAGATAATAAATAAAAACATGTATATATATAAATTTTTAATGAAAAAAAGTAAACAAGAATTCATGATAATACAACATTCAAATAAAATAATATATATATTTCTATCGTTAGTAATATAAAAATGAACCTTTTGGGGAATTTCTTGAATATCCATTATATAAGGAATAATATATGCTACTTAAATCAATAGAGTATGTACACAATTAAATTTTTTAGGTCAAAATATACTTAAAAAAAAAATTTTTTTGGAATAGATATTATTAGACTATTAAATTTTGAATAAATAATGTAATGTTAATATTACTTAACTATATGTAATATATAAAAATCGATATATTTAATTTCCTAATATTGTTTCTACATAATATATTATATCCAAAAGTGTAACTAATAAAACATTAGCTATTATATTTTTATATTACATCCATATTATTCAAAGAAATTTAGTTAAAATTACCTCAAATATTTTATGTATAAACCCCCAAATATTATTTTTATATAATTAATTAATTACTTATTTTTTTTCTTTTTTTTAATTAAACTATTTTTTTTAAATCTCTGTAAATGGAAATCAAAATAAATAATATTACATTGTGAAAATGTATTATAGAACATTTTTATTAAAATGAGTATTATTATTTTTATATTTATGGTTAATAATAGATTTAATTATAAGAATATTGCAATGATTGTTAAATAAATTAACATTTCGCGATCAAATATTATAACGAAATATGTAGGAACGCTCTTAAATTACAAATAAACAAAATTTATATAAAATATATTTTATTATAATAAATGTGCTTATTCTGACTATATTATATTAATAATATGTGTATTATTATATTAATTCTATGATTCATAAAATAACAAAATATTATATTATGCTTCTATTTCCTTTTAATATATCAAATGATGATATACCTCTGGGACATATAAAGGATAATTATTATAGAATAATATACTAGATTTTTCTTTAACAAATAGAACTAAATAAAAATATATATAAGTATTAACATTTTTTTTAATTGAAAAACAATTTTAATCACACCTATGTGACGAGACAATATTCGAATAATATAAAATATAAAATAAATTTGATAAGAATATATAAATATACATTTATAAATCCTTTAATATTTATTCTGTTTCGATATATATAATGAGCAAAAAAGTATAATATAATATATTGAACTTTTATTATATAATATATAATTAAATACTTACGTTAATAATATATATAATTATTTTAAAACAAATATAATAGCAACAGTATGCGTGTAGCATATCAATAAATAGTTTTTCTATGTAGTTACAAGAATGTGTTTTTATAAGCAAAAATGAAATATTATAAATTATGAATTAATATATTTATTATATTTTATACATAACAAATAGTATTTTAATATATAAATTGTGATTTTAATAAAAATGCACATAGCGCAATTTTTTTGGATATTATTATGCACGTATTTTTATATATTTGATAGAAATATTATATTAAACACATAAAATTAAAAAAAAGTCAACACTTTTTGTATTAAATTATTTATTATTATTTTCTTAATGCATAATAAAATAAGAAATTATTTTTTTATTTATAATATTATTCTAATTTTTTTATAAATATATATTTATTTATTTCAATTTTATATTCCTCAAGAGTATACAAATATTATGGATAAAATGAATATTCTTTAACAGTAAATATTATTAACTATATAAAATATGACTATGAAAAAAATATATGTTAATGGCATATACATTGTATTTTGAAAATAATTCTATAAAGAAAATTGTTTTTGATGAATGATGAAATAATTATTTTTAGGAATTTCCTTAAAATGCAAAACTATATTATTGATTGAACA
>NW_004192793.1:0-3009 GCF_000321355.1 Plasmodium cynomolgi strain B
TCCTTCTTATGTCATTAAATAATAAATATAATTTGTGTATGTATTTTATCAATATATTTTATATAATTTTTTCTGTAGTATCATCGATAGCATATATTAACATATGTTTTCCTTTATTATTTCTTTATATATCAGCATATTCGTTTGTTTATACATAAAATTCTGCTTAATTTTCCTCAAGATAATTCATTTGACGTTATAATCTATTTTCATTTAAAAGAAAAAATTACGCAGGATGATATCCTATGTAATGTTCTCTTTCCACGTTATGCGGATTAAATGATTCATGTGTTTTAGCGAATAATATGTTTTCTCCTTCATTTAGGTTACTTAACGTGTATTTATTCCATCCCAGAACGTTGCGTAACCGAATTCCTAAGGGTGTAAACTTGTAAATAAACGAATAATATGAAATGTATATAATATATTTATTTATATTTATGCGTATAGTAAATAAATTATTAAAACGTTTATACAGTTGGTATGTTTTTATTAAAATTTTATTTACCTTATATAATAAGACAGATGTCATGGAAGTTGCAACTACTCCCAGGAGCACATTGTCAATAATTTTTGTAGAATTAGAATTTATACCAGAAAATTGTGTAGGAACAGATAAAACAGGATCATGTGGAACTACACTTGACTTTTCTTCTTCTAATAATATTTCTTGACAATTTAATTTAGGCATCACGCTTTCCGGGTTGTAACCTCTACATTTTTCATAAAAATCATTATTCTCATTCTTATATGCTTGAATATATAATCTGTCAAATTCATTATAGATTGTAGATATTTTTTGGATGTGTTCTTCATATTCCTTGCATTTTTTATAACTAGAACCAGCTATTCTAATAATTTCATCATAATCGACACAATAATCATAAAGATGCTTACTCTCTTTCCAGTTTGTCAATGCAGAAAATACACTTAAATCACGCAGGCAATTATGCACTTCATTTTGACCAGTAAAAACACCGCTTAAAATAAGCTTAAGCTCAGCATAAGTGATAAGAACATTAATAGATTTACCTGGAAAATAATCAAACAACTCTTCATATATCCAAAGGCTCAAAAGGTTACAATGATGTTCCTTCAAATAGTCCTTATTTTGTTTATTATAATCAGTTCTTAGATATTTTACAAGCTTTCCACAAATTTGCATAATTCTTGAATCTGCCTTGTGTGCAGTATCTTGTGATATACATTCTTCAATATATTGATCTAATTCATCATTAGAAAATTTCAAATCAAGATAGAAAATTTCTGATGGTAATTCTATTGCACGCATATTCAAGTAATTCTATGTAAAAGGAAATGTTTGTGAATTCCTAGGTTTAGGGGCCAGGGTTTTAAGGTTCAAAGGTTTCAGTTTTTAGGTTTAGCGTTTAGGGTTCAGGTTTTATTTTTTAGGGATTAGGTTTTTAGTTATGTCATGTAAGTTTCTTAATGTTTAGAGTTTATGTTTTATTTTTTAGAGTTTTCGATTTATGTTATAGATTTTATATTTTCGCTTTCAAATTTCTTTTTTTTAAGGGTTTGTTTTTACTATTTAGAGTTTAGGTTATATGATTCTAGGTTTAATTTTATGATATTAGTGTTTTAGTGTTTAGAGTTAATGTTTTAGTATTTACTTTATCGGTTTCAGTGTTTAGGTTTATGATTCAGGTTTATGTTTAGATTTAGGGTTCATGGTTTAGTGTTTTATGCATCGGTTAGCATGTTAACTGTTCACAATAGTGTTTTGGGTATATTATTTTATAATATGTCTGGAAAGCAAAAAAATAACTAGCAGAATCGTATTTGATGATATGGTTAAATCTATATATTCATGTATCTTTATATGACTGAATAAATATTAATTTTTTTTAAAAAATAATGGTAGAGGAATTGTACGAACATAATGATTATTTTTTATTGTTAAAAAATATTAAATAAAAAAATGATGGTTCTCCTTTTTTCAAGGCAATTTTCAAATTATTAGTTAGCCTGTCAAGCTCGCAGAAAAATATATATATATATATGTATATTGTTATGAGTATGGCTGGTTATGTTGATAATGCTTATTGACCTTTTTTCCATCAGGGCTAGAATATTTATGGTATTCCGTGTTTTCTTTTCTCTCGAGGGGAGGGTGATGTGATGATGTTGCAGCAGGCAAATCAGTATAATCCCTAAGCAGGTATTATATACATATGTAATAATATGTATGCTTTTTGTAGGTACTTTTTTTTTTGTACGATGGAACGCTTTGCTGAAAGTGTTATTTCCTCCTCGTTAGCAGTTGCCCGAAGCAGAGAGAGCATATATCCATGGCAAAAATATATGCAGCACGATTATGCCATACAAATAAGATGTAGTAATATGCCTGTGCGATATACGAAAAAACATTTCCCTGCGCAGATAAATAAATAGTGCACTTCCCGAGCTGGCATCCTTCCGCCGATAAGATCCATGCATTCAGTTAAGAAGTTAAAGTTTCAAAACAAAATGAAACGCAATTGGGCGGGATTACAAAATTATTATGCAGAAAATAAGCTAAGTTTTTACAAAAAAATCAAGCGAGGGAAAAGAAAAGCGGCCTTGGTTTAAAAATACACCACGATTACATAAGTTGCAGCTCGTAGGGGGGAGAGGCCCCCCCCAAAAAAAAAAATAATATATAGCAAGTAAACACGTGGGTTGGGTAGGCAAAAGCGGATGCACCATCTCATTTAACAATCGATTTGGGAGGGAAGAAGAAGAAGTGGTTGGTCTCTTACATTTGTTCATAAAAAAATTGTTAACAATTGGTGGGATGGAAGAAACTCCTAAGCGGTAAGAAAAGTTGAGTACGGGGTAAGCACACCACCAAATTGGCCTCGGTTCAGGGTTTAACGTGCACTAAATATTTTTTTTTATGCGAAACTTTATCGAGGACCGAAAAAGACTGAACGTTTATTTAATATAAAAGCAAATTAATTTTTTCATTGCTCAATTATAATATAATTGAAATTTCTTGTTTTCTAT
>NW_004193388.1:0-3002 GCF_000321355.1 Plasmodium cynomolgi strain B
GCTGTAGATACTGCTGTTGAGATAACTACATTTCCTTGCACTTTCGTTGTTGGAACAGATGTTTTCGAATTTCCTGTTGTTTCATGGGTTGATATACTCCCCCTGGAACTCGGTAAAGTAGATTGATCACTAGTAGTAGTAGTAATAGCAGGAGTAAACGTAGCAATAGTAGTAGTAGTAGTAATAGCAGGAGTAGACATAGCAATAGTAGTAATAGCAGTGGGAATAGTATTAGTAGGAGTAAGAGAAAGAGGAGGAGGAGGAGCAGGAGAAGGAGGAGGAGGAGGAGCAGGAGAAGGAGGAGGAGGAGGAGCAGGAGAAGGAGGAAGAAGAGAAGCAACAGCAGCAGCAGCAACAGCAGCAGCATCATAAACACAGCAGCAGCAACAGCAGCAGCATCAACAACAGCACCAGCAGCAACAGCAGCAGCACCAACAACAGCATCAGCATCAACAACAGCACCAGCACCAGGATCAGCAGAAGGAGTAAGAGTAGCAGTAGTAGGAGTAGTAATGGCAGTAGGAGCAGAAGGAGGAGGATTAAGAATAGGAGCAGGTGTAGCAGTAGGTGCAAGAGTAGCAGTAGGAGCAGGAGGAAGGTGAAGAGAAGTATCAGCAACAGGAAGGGGAGGAGGATGAGGATCAGTAGCAGAAGTAGCAGCAGTAGCACCAGAACTAGTTGAAGTATCAGAAGTAGCAGAAACAGGGATAAAAGTGGAAGGATCAGCACGAGAAGGAACAGACATAGACAGAGAAGAATCGGGTGTCGGTAGTTGTGGCCCAGCATAGTTTGTTATATTATTTCCTAAAGAATCATCTTTAACATCATTAGATGCTTTTATACCAGGAGTGACTTGTTCACCTTTTTCTATTGGCAATGTACTTTGGACACTTGTAGGAATGTTCGTAAAAGATTTTGTAACAGCATTTTCTGTAGATTTATCTGATTTAGTGGGATCCAATGGTGGTTTGTCTTTGCTTAATAATTCCTTCTCAGACAATGATATATAAGAATTTTTAAAAGTTTCTAATTTTTTAATAACACTACCGTATTCTGTACCTGAAGAATCTGGAACTTTAAGAATTTCTTCTTTCAATTCTGTATATATATTATCCTTATCATTATTGTTGATATTACACCAATTTATTGAACTTGAAGTATTTTCAAATAATTTATCTAGAATCTCAGTATCCTTAGTGACCAAATATATTAATTTCATTATAGGTTCATTTGTTCCTTTTTGACCAGAATTATATGATTTTAAATCACATATTTTATAATTGCCACTACTAAACACTGTTGATATTCTATTATCTATTACATTTAAAAGTTTCTGCATAACGCCATCTGGAACACAATACATTTTTGTGTAAAAATATAGCCATATGTTTAAATAGGTACATATTATATTAGGATTCAAATAGTTTTCATTTTTTTTAAATTCGGGATTGGTTTCATCTAAAGATGCATCCCGAAAATTTCTTAGAACAATCTTGCAAAAAGGAATGTATTTTGTTTTATCTACATTGAAATCATTTGTATTATCATTGCAAAGAGCATAAAGGTCCTTCACATCATCTTCTTCATATTCCTCATCATCTAATTCTTCAGAAAAATCACCAAACAAAGTGTGTATATTTGTAATATGTTGATCCTAAAAACCAAAAAAAAGAACATATAAATATACACACATTTCCTAGGTAGAAGCAATTTATTTTATCTTTCTGAAATACGATAATATTTAATTAATGGTTATAAATATCTATTTCATAAAAAGAAATTATAAAATACATCACTGCTTTCCCATTTTTGTATTTCATCTTTTAGGATAGAATCCATAATAAGTTAAGCATCACAACAAGACAATCTGCATTTATATATATATATGATAAATTATAACATAAAATTTGTTGATACATAAACATTTGTTCTAAACTAAATTAAAAATTTTTTATACGTGAATTAATAAAAAATATTTTTATTTATATACATTTTTATCTTTAACACACATATTTATGCACTGCAAGTTAACATCAAATATACAAAATATAAAAAATGCAAAATAGTTCTATAACTATGAAAAGATGCTATTACATTACCAAGCAACATTAGGTAAATGCTCTAATTATAGAATTACTATAAGCTTGAAAAAAATATATATATGTTTTAAAATATGTATACGTATGAAGAGTAATTACCATAGATTTTATTATTAACTTGACAGTTTGTCTTTATTAAATATTTAAGTATATATAAATATGCTAAAGAAAATTATGAAGCTTTGTTAATACAGAATATTTATTTGTCTTTTATTTTGAACCTTTTTCGCTAAAGTCAAGGTTTAGGGTTTATGTTTTAGGGTGCAGGGTTTATGTTTTAGGTTTTAGCGTATATGATTTAGTGTTCAGGATATTTGGCTTAGGGGTTTGGATAAAGGTTTTAGTTTTTAGGGTTCACGTTTTAGAGTTTAGGTTTTGGGTTTAGGATTAAAGTGTTAGATTTGATTTCTCGGTTAGCATGTTGCGTGTTCTTATAGGATGATTTGAATATATCATTTTATATATTCGCCGGATATAAAATAATTCTTAGCAGGAATGTGAGTCAAAAAACTTGTTAATGTTTACATGCCTGTATCTTCAGATGATTTAAAAAAATTTTTATATAATTTTCAAATAAAATAAAATTTGTGATTTTGCATTAACATAAATAATATTTATAATGGTGTGCAATAATAAAAAATATAAAAAAGTTAGTTCCGCTTTTTTCCAAACAATTTTCAAATTATTAGTGAGAGCGTCAAACTCGCAGGAAAATATAAGTATATATATATATGTGCGAGTGTAGGTGCTTGTGAAGAGAATACTTCTGGATCTTTTTTCCAGCTGGTCATAATCTTCCTGGGGCTCCGAGTTATCGATTCCACTCGAGAGGAGGGTGTTGTGAAGTTGTTGCTGCGAGTAAATCAGCATCATTTACAAGCAGGTAATATATACATATATTAT
>NW_004192794.1:0-2992 GCF_000321355.1 Plasmodium cynomolgi strain B
AAATGCACTTTCTCAATTCATTACATAAATTTAGAACTATTATTATATTTAAATCTCCGTTAATCTTTGAATTTTTTCTACTTAAACAAAACATTAATAAATTTGTTTTCTTGTTTTAATATGTATAAGAAATAACTTTACATTTTTAAAATTGTAATTTTTATTTTTCATATGTAGAAGAATTTATGAATATATTTGTCAGGATTTCAGGTTTTTAGGATTTAGGGTTCAGTTTTAAGTTTATGATACATGGGTTAGGTTTAATATATTGGTCAGCACGTTGCGCGTTCGTAAAAACATATTGGCGTATATTATTTTTATAACCTTGCCAGAAAGCGAAAAATAACTAGTAGGAACGTTAGTCAAACTGCGGGTAAATATACATATGCATGTATCTTAAGATGAATGAAAAAAATTTATTTATTTTTAAATAAAATTAAAATTACGAATTTGTACCACGTAAATAATATTTGTAATGTTTTGAAAAAAAAAATATAGCAAGTAAATAAGTGGGATGGGTAGGCAAATGCGGATGCACCACCTCATTTAACAAACAATTTGGAAGGGAAGAAGAAGTGGTCGGTCTCTCACATATGTTCATAGAAAAAATTTTTAACAATTAGTGGGGAGGAAGAAACTCCAATGTGGGAAGAAAAGTTGAATACGGGGTGATAATCCCACCAAATTGGCAGTGGCGCATTTGATAATTCCCTGCCAAAGGGGTTGATGGAGGTATTTTCAATCCCCCCTCTCCTTCCCCCTTAGTACTTTTGGGAGCGCATCATGACGAAGTTGGAGGCGTCGGTAAACTCGGAGAACTTTGCCTCATACATGTCTTGACTTAAGTTGAGGAAGGGGCTGATATAGTAGTGACTCGGGGGGGTCAACAACTGTATGTCGTAATTTCTGTTACTTAATTGATCAAAGAATTCTTGTGACCCATCCTTGTTCTTTTTTCACACACAGGGTAAAATGCCATTTGTTTTTAAAGTTAATTAAATGGATAAGTGAAGACACGGTTTTTTTATCGTATATTAAATTACTCTCAATAATGTAGTCATATGTGACAATTTGCTCATTTTTACGTGGGTACGCTTTTTCATTGGACCAATCGATGTTGCATATTTTTACATTACTGCTCCATGCTGAATATAGGTGGCCAAAGAGTTCTTCGTTTAATATGACATTATGAGAAAAGTTACTTAGAGTGAATGGGTTGACATCGGTAATGACTACTTGGTTCGGTCCTTGATTAGTTCCGTTGCGAAAAATGTTCGCATGCGTGAAAAGCGAAATGCTGGCTAGTCCACTTCCTGCACTGAGTTCTAACACCACTTTGTTGATAAAGAGGGTGCTATTCTGGAGGCACAAATCGGAGATCCATTTGCTTATCATGAGGCAGCACTCCCAAATATTAATCCCGGTGATGTCATTATGCGAATGGACCACTTCTCCTGAAGTTTTGCCATCCTCAAATGGATTCCCAAAATAGTTTATCCCAATTTCTCTTATCCGTATAATGGCCTCTTCTTCGCTTTCCTCGTTTTTACTTTTGCCTTTTTGTTGATGAGCAACTGGTGGGTGCACTCCTGAATTATTTTTGCGTCCTCTAGGCTTGTCGTGAACGATGTGTCGTTGTGGCTATTGGCTACGCCGCCGCTCATGGCACTCACCGCACACCCATCCTGCTCGTCCAGTACACTTGACATGGGGTAGCTCAGAACGAGGTGCAAAATATTTTCGTCCTGGGCGTTGGAGGCCTCCGACAGAATGCTCTTGTCGAATCCGTTTTTCTTCAGTAGGTCGATTTTGTTGGCTTCCTCGTACAGTCGAATTTGCTTTCCCACGTTTCTCCCTGGCCGTTTAAAGTAGCACCTCCGACATCCTGCCTACTGTCTCCATTGCCCAAGTTGCCATCATGATCGTCAGAGAAAATGTTCCCGAAAAAATTCATCCAGTTCATTTTATTTTTGACATGGGCACTTAGCTGGTATCCGTGTTTCACGGGGGAAATTTGCAAAAAATATTTCCTCATATGTTCATACAATTCGTTTTTGTTTCTTTCCATTGTGGTATATTCTTTGCTATATAAAAAGTAGTCGAAAAGTAGCACTTCCTTTACAGATTCACCATGCTTATTCTGTATGGTCGATATGAGGGCGCTATTTCCACTCGCTTTCAGTTTGTTATGTCCAATTGCACATTCGTATAGCAGAAAGCGAATCATGTACACATGGTTATTTGCTCATGGAAAATGTAGGAGTGTCTTTTTATTTTCGTCTTTCACAACGTTAATTGAGCTTATCTTTCCATGTTGAAGGATTTTTTTAACTTTCTAAATGTCGTTTTTACTTACGTAATAAATCAGGTCTTCGATCTCATCATCCAGGCTACTACAGTTGTTATTTTCTGGGGGGGCATTCTGATATTTCTCTTCTGCCACCATGACCATTTTGTGTACTGAATTTGGGGGGAAAGTACGGTGAATGCTGTTTGAAATGTATCCTAAAAGGGTTTCACTTCGTCGCGACGGTGGTGAGGGCGCATACGCAGCGTGAGTTCAACAGCTCCAAATTGGTGTTAGTCCGCGTTACGCTTTGTAGGGACCAGAGGGCGGCCCCATTCAAAGTGTTATGCCCTCGTCAATGTTGAGGGGCCCCAATTTGACAAAAATGTACAGAAAAGGGAAAATACGAAAACAAGAATGTATTAACGCATTAACGTATGCAAGTGTGAAAAAAAGATTTACATGAGGTACCATGCGAGCATGCTCAATGTCGCGCCGTTCTCTGACAACCGCGCGAAAGCGCAAAATGATATGTGCATTGTAGTGCTGTTTTCCCGTAAGTTTTGATGCGTAAACTGATTGGCATATTTTCCCTCAATCTGTTTTTTTAACGAAATTGTGTACTTTCGAAAAAGGGTGGAACAAAAAAAAGGAAATATAATTCGATCTATTCTGTAGAAGTAACGCCGTTTTTCCATTGCTAAC
>NW_004192795.1:0-2984 GCF_000321355.1 Plasmodium cynomolgi strain B
TTAAGAATATCTAATTCTTCGCCATTTATAGTAATGTTTGCTCTATCTGCAACGAAAGAAACATTAAAATTATGATTATTATAGTGCCATTCTTTCATCATAATGTATATAATTATTTGATTGATTCTAACATAAACTCTAGTTTATTGTACCTATATTACCGAAATCAAAAGGTCCCTGTGAATCTTTTCCATAATTTGAAGTCATCTGAGTATGTGATGATCTTGTAGAAGCTGATAATGATTCGGTAGTTTTTTCCTCTTCTTGAGACACATGTTCTTTAGGGTAACCTTGAATTTCAGAGGATTTTTCTGATAGAGAATGGTCTCCTATTTCAGAAAATTTACTTTGCATATAAGGTAACCTCTCTGTATGAGATTCAACAGATGAGGGTGGTGTGGAAACACCTAACTGAGAATTACCAATACAGTTATTCGGCTGAGGGTTATTTGTTGATCTAGAATTATTATCTGGACTATGTGAAGTTAATTTAGGAAGTAGCTTAAATGTAATATGGTTTACAGGATTTTCATCATCTTGTTTAAGTTCGCATGTTACATATTCAACAGATTCATCACCATAAGAATAAGTATCAGCTGTTTCAACGTTATCAAAAATTTCAGCACAAAATTTCGTATCACCCAAAGCATGATTGTCAGACACGTCTGGTAAAGCTTGATTATCTTTATTAATATATTTTATAATAGTATATGTAATAGAATTTTCTTTTGTAATTTGGGAATCATGTGAAGAAGAATGATTTGGGGGAAGCGCCTCGACAGCAGGAGATACATTATGACGATCTGTTTTTTGATCAGTTCCAAAATCAGGAGTTGAATCTGAACTTCCTGGTAGTGCAGAGTTTTGAGGAAATTCAGAAATATTTTCGGCACTTGTTTGTGTTTCAGGTTTTTCATTTTCATCATGTGATTCTTCCTCTTTAACTGTCAATTCAGTGGCTTCTTCTGGTTCCGATGTCCATTGTTGAGGACATTTATGATATTTCGTAGACTCTGATAAGATTTTCTTGATTATTATCGGAGTATACCACAAACTTTGTTTGTGACGGTGTTCATAACACGCATTATAAACATTCTTTTGTTCATTTAAGAATTTATTTATTTCATCACATTTCTGAAGAATATCATCAGTACCATTTGAACTGTCCAATTTCGAAATTTTATGACGAAGTTCAACTTCAATATCATCATTTGCATTTAAACAGCCTATACCAACATTAGTGGTTACATCTCTTCTAAAAGCCGAAAAGCTTATATCAGGCATTGTTTATGCATTAATTGTAATTATAGCAGAATTTCCGTTTTATTTCGTTTTAGTAAATAATTTGGATAAGTCATTTTTATAGGTAGACATCTATATTATGGCAATTTATCATTTCGCAATAGGGAATTATTAAATTGCTTCAGTTTGTTAGACATAAATAAAGACATTGAGAAATGATATAAATTGGTATATTTTACCATTTCCGTAGAGTTTTTCAAAAACGAGCTCGTTAATATTCCTTTTCAGCATTTAACCCATTTCTATATCTTAAATAATGAGATTAATGGGGGTGTAGCATATAATACGATTTTAATATTACGTGGTGCAAAGCTATATATATTATTCGAAACGTATACTTGACAGTGATAATTTCGTGTACGTGTTGCTTCTGTTGACAAAATAAAGTACTAGTGGGTAAGGCTATCAAATATGCATATATTTTTTAACAGTGCCCTACCAAACGATTTATTATTTCCATGTTTGCGCAAATATCTCTTTTACAATCTTTGTTTTTGCATCAAAGAATATGATACCTATGATATTTTTACTAAAAACTGGTATTGTTTTATTTTTTTCTGATGAAGCAAACGATTTTTTTCTTCATTGGTCTGCACCGTTGTAGCAATTATGTTGTCACGTTTTACGGTATACATTATTCGATCCAGCAGATAAGCATAAATGATTATGTACGATACGCCACAACGGTGTTAAAAATAAGGAAACCATTCTACATCAAGACATTTATTTAACGCATAATAGACTTGATATTTTTATTCTTTTGCTACCTTTAAACCTTCCCGTTTTTCTTGCATATTATCCGGGTTTACGAATTAAACAGGAAAAACTTCTTTATTGTATATAATCCTTATGTCCCCCCTATTTTGGGATATTCCGCAATAATTTTAATTGGGAATAAATTATTATTACTATTATAGTAATGCGGTTAAAAGAATTGATATTATTAAATGAAAATTATTCAAATAAAATTAAAAAAAATTTTCACACTTAAGAAAATATAATTTATATGAGAACAAAAAATTGACGCATTTTTAGTGTTAAAAATTAGGGGGAAAAAATGCTAAATAAGACGAAATGTAACATAACAAAATACACCAATTTAAAGCAAAATTATTTACATAAGTATAGAAGATAAAAAATACCAGAAATTGTCAACATCATCCTATTTATAATTTTGTTGGCAATTTTTACTAGATAAATATACAAATGGTAGCATTAAAAAATTGGAGTTTTCCTTTTTTTCTATATTTTTCATTTATCTTATTTTACAAACAATCATTTTACCGTCACTAAAAATAGCATTTTGGTATTAAAAAAATAAGAATTTAATTTTATGAGCATTATTTAGATCGCATAGCATAATATACATATTTAAGGCAAATTTTATAAAGTGCTTTTTTTTGGAAATTTTTTATAAAAGGCAAGAAAAGAAGCGTAAATTGTAGAATTTATTGAAGCGGGAATTAAACGAGTGGCTACATTCAAAAATTCGGGAATGTAACATTTAAGAAAATTATTAAAATGCGGCATTTCTTTTAGCGAAAAATGCAGAGTTTTATCATTAAGTAGGAACAGAAATGTAAAATAAAATATTGCTACGAAAAAAGAGGATTCTTTCTTATGTAAGACAATATTTTAAAAGTAAAATAAGGTTAATTAACAAACAATTCCACGCAAATTAT
>NW_004192796.1:0-2978 GCF_000321355.1 Plasmodium cynomolgi strain B
TCAAGAATATCTAATTCTTCGCCATTTATAGTAATGTTTGTTCCATCTGTAACGAAAGAAATATTAAAATTAGGATTATTATATAGTGTCATTCCTTCATCATAATGTATATAATTATTTGATTGATTCGAACATAAACACTATTTTATTGTATCTGCATTACCAGAATTAAAAGGTCCCTGTGAATCTTCTCCAGAATTTGAAGTCATGTGAATATCTGATGATTTTGTTGAAGTTGATAATGGTTCGGTAGTTTTCTCCTTTTCACGAGATACATGTTTTTTAGGGTAAACTTGAATTTCAGGGGATTTTTCTGAGAGAGAATATTCACCTATTTCAGAACATTTACTTTTTATAAAAGGTAACCTCTCTGTATGAGATTCAACAGATGAAAGTTGCGTGGAAACACCTAACTGAGAATTACCAATACAGTTATTCGGCTGAGGGTTATTTGTTGATCTAGAATTATTATCTGGACTATGTGGAGTTAATTTAGGAAGCAGCTTAAATGTAATATGGTTTGCGGGATTTTCATCATCTGGTTTAATTTCGCATGTTACATATTTAACAGATCCATCACCATAAGAATACGTATCAGCTGTTTCAACGTTATCAAAAATTTCAACACAAAATTTCGTATCACCCAAAGCATGATTGTCAGACACCTCGGGTAAAACTATATTATCCTCAGTAATATATTTTATAATATTATATTTATCAGAATTTTCTTCTGTAATTTGAGAATCATGTGAAGAAGAATGATTTGGGGGGAGTGCCTCGACAGCAGGAGATACATTAAGATGATCTGTTTTTTGATCAGTTCCAAAATCAGGAGTTGAATCTGAACTTCTTGGTAGTGCAGAGTGTTGAGGAAATTCAGAAATATTTTCTGCACTTGTTTGTTTTTCATTTTCATCATGTGATTCTTCCTCTTTAACTGTCAATTTAGTGGCTTCTTCTGGTTCCAATGTCCATTTTTGAGGACATTTATTATATTCCGTAGACTCTGATAAGATTTTCTTGATTATTATCGGAGTATACCACAAACTTTCTTTGTAACGGTGTTCATAACACACATTATAAACATTCTTTTGTTCATTTAAGAATTTATTTATTTCTTCACATTTCTGACGAATGTCTTCAGTACCATTTGAACTGTCCAATTTCGAAATTTTATGACTAAGTTCAACTTCAATATCATCTTTTACATTTAAACAGCCTATGCCAACATTAGTAGTTACATCTCTTCTAAAGGTCGAAAAACTTATAACAGGCATTGTTTAAGCATTAATTGTAATTATAACAAATTTTCCGTTTTATTTCGTTTTAGTAAATAATTTGGATAAGTCATTTTTATAGGTAGACATCTATATTATGGCAATTTATCATTTCGCAATAGGGAATTATTAAATTGCTTCAGTTTGTTAGACATAAATAAAGACATTGAGAAATGATATAAATTGGTATATTTTACCATTTCCGTAGAGTTTTTCAAAAACGAACTCGTTAATATTCCTTTTCACCATTTAACGCATTTCTATGTCTTAAATAATGAGATTAATGGGGGTGTAGCGTATAATACGATTTTAATACTACGTTGTGCAAAGCTATATATATTATTCATAACGTATACTTGACGGTGATAATTTCGTGAGCGTGTTGCTTCTGTTGACAAAATAAAGTACAAATGGGTAAGACTATCAAATATGCATATATTTTTTAACAGTACCCTACAAAACAATTTATTATTTCCATGTTTGCGAAAATACCTCTTTTACAATCTTTGTTTTTACATCAAAGAATATGATATCTATGATGTTTTTACTAAAAACTGGTATTGTTTTATTTTTTTCTGATGAAGCATACGATTTTTTTCTTCATTCGTCTGTACCGTAGCAAATACGTTGTCATATTTTACGGTTTACAATATTCGATCCAACAGATAAGCATAAATGATTATGTACGTTACACCACAACGGTGTTAAAAACATAGAAACCATTCTACATCAAGACGTTTATTTAAAGAATAATAAACATTATATATTTTTCTTTTGCTACCTTTAAACCTTCCCGTTTTTCTTGTATATATCGCGGTTTACGAATTATGCAGGAAAAACTTCTGTATAATATATAATCCTTATGTCACCCTATTTGGGGATATTCCGCAATAATTTTAATGGGGAATAAAATTATTATTACTGTTATAGTAATGCGGTTAAAAGAATTGATAGTATTAAATGAAAATTATTCAAATAAAATTAAAAAAAATTTTCACACTTAAGTAAATATAATTTATATGAGAACAAAAAATTGACGCATTTTTAGTGTTAAAAATTAGGGGAAAAAAATGCTAAATAAGACGAAATGTAACATAACAAAATACAACAATTTTAAGCATAATTATTTACATAAGTATAGAAGGTAAAAAATACCAGAAATTGTCAACATCATCCTATTTATAATTTTGTTGGCAATTTTTACTAGATAAATATACAAATGGTAGCGTTAAAAAATTGGAGTTTTCCTTTTTTCTATATTTTTCATTTATCTTATTTTACAAACAATCATTTTACCGTCACTAAAAATGGCATTTTGGTATTAAAAGAAAAAAGAATTTAATTTTATGAAAATTATTTTAGATCGCATAGCATAATATAGCATATTTAAGGCAAATTATATAAAGTACTTTTTTTTGGGAAATTTTTCATAAAAGGAAAGAAAAGAAGCGTAAATTGTAGAATTTACTGGAGCGAGAATTAAACAAGTAGCTACATTCAGAAATTCAGGAATGTAACTTTTAAGAAAATAATTAAAATGCGGCATTTCTTTTAGCGAAAAATGCAGAGTTTTATCACTAAGTAGGAGCAGAAATGTAAAATAAAATATTGCTACGAAAAAAGAGGAATTCTTTCTTTTATGTAAGACAATATTTTCAAAGTCAAATAAGGTTAATTAACAAACGATTCAATTCAAATTAG
>NW_004193389.1:0-2974 GCF_000321355.1 Plasmodium cynomolgi strain B
CTTTTATGTATAAAAAAATATATATAATCTGTATGCTTATTGTTTACAGTATTTTAGGTTTCTTATAAATATGCATTCAGGTCATCTTAGATAATTATATGAAACATCATATTATCATTCTATCAGGTTCACTAAATGTTTGTATTATAACATCGCTTAAAATTGTTTACGATAACTTTTTTATATATTTTTAAACCTTAGTTATTAAATAATATAATTCTACCTCAATATAACCCATTCCTATTTAATATAATTTGGCTTTTGCTTAAGCTGTTTAATGTTATTTATATTCAAATAATATCCAACTTCAGACGATCTATGCAATTTATTTTGTCTAATTAAATTTAATATTTTATTTATTCCATAATCCATTACTTTTTTAATATTCTAAAATGTAATACATAAAAATGATTTTTTTAATTATATAAGAACTAGCACAATTGCTCTGTATTTTATCGTTACTTTTTCTTCATTATTAAAGATAATAATTGCTAGCATTATTTCACTATTATTTCCTATTAAAATGACTGTTGTATATTTGTTCAGCTTATATGCATAATTAATAATATGAAACCCATTCAGGTTGATAATTCAAATCTAATTTATCAATTTCAGAATCTAAAAATCTTTCCTTAGAACCATACATTGCTAACTCTTTCTCATACTCTTCGAAATAATTATGCTCAAAATTTTTATTTTTCTGTTTTTTTGGCTTAATACTTGATTTTAATCGAGAAGACTAAAATGAAAATATAAAACATTCAAAAAAATATATTTAGCATATAACTGTACATTTAAAGGAAAGATAAATTATAACTTCTAACATTATATTCTTATCTTTTAAAATATAACAAGTAATTATCCTATTGTAGTAGAAAAGGAAGAATATTATTCCATGTACTGCTGCAGCCATGATCATATTTTTAATATTATTTGTGTCTAAATTTTCATATAACCTTTCAGAAGTACCAGGAACATCCATAATGGTCCCAGGGTTTGTATCTCCCCTACAGTTTGAATTATATGATGATAATGTGGGAAGAGAATACCCAGAGATTGATTGCGTCGTGAGACTCAAAGATTTTCCAGGTACGCTTGCTGCATCCAATGGACGTGCTAATCCTCCTTAACCTACTTGGCCTGTTGAACTTATTGAACCTGCTGCACTTGTTTATTTTTGGTTACTGTAACCGTCGAACCTCTTGCACTTGATGTACTTGTTGAAGTTTATAAAGCTGGTAAAGCAGATGTTCGTGGTGAACGTGGTTGTTTTGCTGGACCTAATAAAATTGACAATAAAGATAGTGTTCTTTGATTTAATGAACTTCTTGTACTTGTTGTAGTTACCGTATTTGTTGTAGTTACTGCAGCCACTGTAGGTGGTGCACTTGTTGTAGTTACTGTAGTTCCTGTAGATAATATACTTGTTCTTGTTGTTTTTCCTGGTTCAGTTGCAGACACTGTAGTTGTTGTTGTTATTGGAGTTGACAGAGTTGATGTACTTCCAGCAATTGATGTAGTTACAGTAGTTGCAATAGTTGCAATAGTTGACGAACTCGATGAGCTTTCTAGGACTACTGAACCTTTTGGTCCTGCTGTATCTTCTGAAACTTTTTGACCTCCTGGATTTGATTTACCAGAATCACCTTTAGCGCTTGCGGGGATATCAAGTAGTGTTTTAGGATTTTCTTTATCTCGATTTTTGCATTTTATTAAATCATACAAGAGAGACGACAGCATAGAACTATCTTCTGCAAGGAAAATAATCAGAACTGTACAATGATAAAAAATATATACTTGTACAATGATTATACTTATATCTGTCCTGTACAGGCTTAAAATACTCAAGATATGTTAAATACTTAGTGCAATTATCTTGTTTTTTGGAAGTACTAATGTTATGAATTTTAAAAAGATTTTTAACATAAATATAGGAAAATAACCTATTTTTTTATCTAACTTAATTTAACACGTGTTAACTCATTCAGAGCGCATTTATTTTTTAATTTTTCAGTATTCATCATCTTCCATGCTTCAATAAGTTGTTTGAAAAAAGGCAAATTATCAATATTTGCAGATTTTTCCGTAGGAATTTCACCTATTTTGTCATAGAACCAATAACGTATATAACTGCAGTAACAATTATGTTTGGGGATATTACCTTTACCTAGCTTTTCTAAATGATGTACCAGATTAATACAAAGTTATTTGGCTTTAAATTTGGGAATTCTTTTGTCATTTATTTCATTACAAAGTTTTACAAATTCGGTAGAATTTCCAAGAGTTTTAAAGAAGTCATCATCATGAATTTTATGATGTTTTACAGCTTCTGCAGCTTCCTCCTGATAAAAAACATGAAACGGTTAATATATTAGTAACAAATATATGGTTCTAATAATAGAATTTTTCTTCTATTTCAAGTTGATATACTTATCTAATTAGTAATGTATATAAATGACATACATTCATATATTCCAATGTTTACCCAGGTGATGTCGTAATTATTTTGGGACATTATTTGAATATAATATAATGTAAAATATTATTAAACTATAAACATTAATATAAAATAAGTACTATATATAATCTTCCATCAATCAATTTTTTACGCAGACATTTTTCATAATTCATAGAACTTATAAAAGTGTTTAATTTTGCTACTCAATTTTAAGGTTGTTGTGGAACAAACTGTTATTGTATTATTTATAATAACGCAAAATACCACTATTAAAAAATACCATAAAAGTAGAAAAAAAATGCAGTAGATTAAAGGCTCAAACTAAATATAAAAAGTATTGTAAATCCTAAAACATTTAATTTACGTATATATTATATAATTATTGTTGAGATATGTAAAAGAAGTTATTAAAAATGTATATTTTGAAATATTCATTTTAGGTTTTCTACGAATTCGTAAATTTTCTTTAATGAAAATTACAATGAATGTCGCTAAAAAATATTCTATTTATGACAG
>NW_004193390.1:0-2971 GCF_000321355.1 Plasmodium cynomolgi strain B
CCTAGGGTTTAGGATTCTATTATACGAAGAGTACTATAGTTTGAACTTCATAGAAGTCCCTGGAGTATTATTATATTAAGAGCAGTGTAATGTGTAGAGCTCTATAATTTGTTGAGCAGCGATGCATCAAGTGTACAGATGTCCTTGAAGTACTGTTGTGTGAAAATTACTTATCAGCTTGGAGTGCTGATATTCCTGGAGTACTATTATTTGAATAGTACGGATGTGTGTGAAATATTGATACGTCAGGAGGAGCATTGTGGGGTGAGTACTACTGTTCCCGGAGTACTATGATTTAAAGAGTACTGACGTGCATGGGGTACCGTTATTTTTAGTGTGCGTCCGTCCCAGGAATACTATTACACGAATGACACCATTGTATGAAGTTCACAGATATACCTGGTGTATTATTATATGAAGAGTACAATTGTATGAATTGTACAAATGTGCCTAAAGTGTCAATGGTGGTGAAGAGTACAGCTGTATCCGGAGTACTATTATATGGGTTCAGGGGTTAGGCTTCTATTATATGAAGAGCCGAATTGTTTGACCCTTGCAGGCACCCTGGAGCACACTTATTTGAAGAGTATTAATATGCTTGTGGTGATATAGTGTGAAAAGCGCGGGTATATGGAGAGTGCCATTCTGTGAAGTGCACTGCTATTTGGAATGCACTAATATATGAAGTGTATGGATATGTTGGAATACTGTTATTTGAAGGGGCTCTATGTGCCTGGAGTGCGATTATTTGAAGAGCACAAATGTGTGAAGTGTACTTATTTCCCAGGCGTGCTATTATTTGAAGGGTTCCGATGTATCCTGATTATTATTTTGTGAAAGGTTCAGGATTTAGTGTTCTGTATTTTGAAGAACACTATTGCTTGAAGAGTGGGGATCTCTATGAAGTGCTGTTATGTGAAGGTTTGAGGGCTATAATTTATGGAAAGCTCTAGCGCGTTAACTGTACGGATGTGCTAGTAGTACCGATATTTAGAGTGTACTATTGCGCGAAGAGTATTATCGTGGCAGGAGCACTTGCATGTTAGCAGCACCGATCTTCCAGGGGAACTGCTATTTGAAGGATTCATAATTTAAGGTTTAGGGTGCTATTATTTAAAGAACACAGCTGGGTGAATAATACTGATGTTTGTGGAGCAGTATCATTTGAAGAGTATGGTTATCCCAGGATTACAAGTGTGTGAAATGTACGGATAACATGCAGCATTGTTGTATGAATAGCACGGATGGCCCGCAGCACTATTGTATGAACCGTACGGATCTGCCTGGGTATTATTTTAAATGGAGTACTACTATATGAAGAGTACTGATGGTCATGGTGTACTGCTATATTAATAGCATGCATGTTTTGAGAGTACTGTTGAATGAAGGATAAGGGTGTGCCTGTATTATTGATATATTTAGAGCCCTGTTATTTGAAGAGTACAGCTGTACCTGCACCTATGTACCTGGAGTACTATTTTGTGCACTGTGAGTATGTACCCGGAGTATTATTATGCAAAGGATTCAGGATTTAGGGTTCTCTTATTTGAAGAGCACTATTGCTTGAAGAGAACGGATCTCCATGAAGCACTATTATATGAAGAGCCTAATTGTGTAAGTTGAACGGCTGTGGCTGAAGTACTTTTATATGAAGGAGTTAAGGCTGGCGGTTCTATTATATGAAGACCGTAATTGCGTGAAATGTATGTATCTTTTTGGAGTACTAATTTATAGGAAGTACAGTTATTTGAAGCATGCTTATGTATGTGAAAAGGAAGGTTTTCTTTAAAGTATTATTGTATGGAGAATGCGGATGTCCCTGGAGTCTTTTATGTGTAGGCTTCAAGGTTTAAGGTTTAGAGTGCTATAATTTGAAGAACACTACTGAGTGAAGAATACTTATGTTTGTGGAGCACTCTCATTTGAAGAGTGTCCTTCACTCAGAATTACAATTGTGTGAAGAGTACGGATGACCTGTAGCACTACTGTATGGACGGTACGGATGACCTGCTGAACTATTGTATGGACCATAAGGATTTGCCAGGGATATTATTTTATGTGCAGTCAACTATATTAACAGCACAATTGTGTGAAATGTACGCATGTGCCTGGAGTACTGTTCTTTGTAGGGTACCCATATCCTAGGAGTACGAAAATTTGAAGAGTACTGATGTACCTGGGATACTGCTATTCGTAGTGTACCACTGCCCCAGGGGTACTGTCCTTTGAAGGGTTTTGATATACGTATAGTTCTTTTATAAAAAGAGCACTGTTATGCGAACCGTACTGATACAGCTGTTGTACTACATTGTGAACTGTATGTATGTGCCCTGAATATTATTATGCGGTGGATTCAGCATTTAGGGTTCTATTATTTGAAGAGCACCATTGTGCACGCTGTACGGATGTAACTTCAGCTTCAGTACTTTTTTTTTTGAAGGGGTTAAGTTCAAGGCTCTATTATAAGAAGATCACAGTTGTGTGAAATGCACTGATGTATCTGGAGTAATATTCTATGAAGTGCACGGGTATCCCCAGAGTACTATTATTTGAAGAGTACTGTCGTTCCTGGAATATCAATGGTGGTGATGACATTGATGTGCTAGGAATAGCTTTGACAAGGAGATACGAATACTCATGGGATATTAACGAATGGTTATTTTGGGTAAAAAAAATGAACAAGAATGACCGTAATGAAGTCAGTACATTGCGGACCCTCGGACATCTGGCGCAATTTTCCATGTCGAAGGAGGAAGAAATATATGGGTAGAACCAATATGGATTACTTAGGAGCATCAGGAAATGTGAGCATGGAGATGAAGGGTTAAATGCAAAGGGGCGTAACAAAATGTGACCAAGCGCGACCAAGACAACACAACGGACAAGAGTACTTAAGGAAACCTTCAGAGAACAGAAATCCACGCGAAAAAGGCAAAGTGGAAACATTGGAAAACACTTACAATGACATATA
>NW_004192797.1:0-2973 GCF_000321355.1 Plasmodium cynomolgi strain B
ACATCTATTTTAAACTACAAATAAACTAGCAAGCATCCCACATGATATACATATTCAATATGCATAATTTAACTATTCATATTTAAAAAAACATGTATATGTATATTTATATACAATTACTAATTTATATATTAATTATAAATTTTTCGTCCTTAGGAATGTTACTAATATCATTTTGCTGTAATTAGATCTTTGTAAAAACGATAATATTCCATTATACCCGTTTTACCTTTCCCATTTATTAATCTTGTGTAATTTATAAATTTTAAAAATATATAAAGAAGAACGAATATAAAATAATTATTGATAACACTAAAAAAACAGAATTCACTATTTCGATGGTTTCAAGTGTATCCTTACTAAGGAAAGTTAAATATCTACCATCATTTTTATGATGTGGTACAGCTTCAGATTCGGTAATTTTTATATGATCAACAGGTGTATATTTATCACGACAAGTGCTGAAGCACCAATTTTTTATTAATGGATTATATTCACTAAAACATAATGGTAATATTAATCCAAGAAAAGAAATAAAAACAAAAATTATAAGACGAATACATAACTATTGAATATTTTTTATTATAAAACTTATTGTTATTCCTCAAATTTTCTGATATTTCAAATATATTATTAATTATATTAAACATATTAATTTTATAGTAACAATCCAATTTGGATAAACACCAAACCATAAACCATGAACCCTAAAACTTAAACCCTAAACCATGAATCCTAAAGCTAGTACGTACACATAACTTCTATCCTTTTTTAATTCTAAATACTTTATAACCGTATCTATGCATTTTTTTTCTTTATCACCTGTTCAGCTAGCTTCTTCAAAATTTTACATTTGCACATTTTAAATGTTAGAATAATTTTGTTTCGTTAGAGGTTAATCATTAAAATGAAAGCTTCACATTATCCATACATCACACATTTCTTTTTAGGCTTAGTAAAAAGAGGTGTGTATGGAATGATACCAAAGTGATATCTTCATCATGCTCTTCTAATACATTTAACATGTTGCATAACTCCACATCCCCGGTCTTCATCCCTGCTGATAAACAATTTGTATTCGATCATTATTACGATTTTTACTCACCGAGTTTTGACTACGTCCAGACAACTCTTCCGATTTTCTTTCAAAATATTCATGATCAATATTTCTTCTCTCTCCTTTTCTACTCATAAAGAAGGATCCAATAGGAGTATACTAATACATAAAAAGGATAAAATATAATGTGCACAATGTATAAAATTTTTTATGAGCATAATGTTTTACTAAATCATAATAGAAAAATATGAGATCTTATTTTTATTCAGAAATTATAGCGGTACTTTATAATAAATGTAACCAAGGAAAAAATTCCTAACATTAAAACAATTGTTGTTCCTGTTCGGAATTGCCAAGTTCTTAATAAAGAATACATGTCATTCCAGGTGTTAGGAGAGTATGCGTCATCTTCATTAGTTTCATATGATCCTGTATCTGATAAACCTTCTCTTTCGAGTGATGGTTCTCTATTTCTTACATTGCGACCACTAGAATTGGGGTTAAATTTAATTTTTCCTTCTTGATGTAATTCTGCTAATCGATTACATAATCCATAAGTATCTTTTGATTTATATGTCTTACAATTATATGTTGCATTATCAAGTATTTTCCATTTAATTCCTTTTTCTGTCTGTACCAAGTAAGGTGATATACCATCTGCTTCGGTTAAATATTCAGAATTAGTTTGAACGCTACGCGAATCGCTTGAGTCTATAAAGGGATTATCAGTACTCTCAGATGTGCCTCTCACTACTTCCCGGTCAGTTGTTTGTTCCCTCTTTTTTAATATACCGCCTAATACTATCGTCGGATCTGGTGGCACAGTAATTTCTTTTTCTTCTAATTCATCACTTATTTTACTTTCATCTTCATTCTCTGTATACTCCATTGTTGTTGGTATTAGAGCACATCGCCTATAACCCTCATTATCTTCATTTGTACATTTAAGATAATAAAATGTCATTTTCCTTTTTTTGGTACAGTTTTTACAGAACATGTTTTTCCCCTATTATTTTGTATCCCTTTACTGTGTTCGCAATTGCACTCTAATTCTGAAAGCAATATATGTGGATGATACTCATCTTCACGTTTAAAATAATTGCGACAATCGCTTAACCAGTAATCAAATTGGTCCAAACAATCCTTTTTGTACTTTTCATATAGTATTATAATATGATTTAAGTATTCTTTAAACATATCTACCATACCAGATTCACATTTGATATTCTTTTTAATAGTATTATAATTACTGAAATAATCATTTAAATCCTTCTTATCATTAATTTCTTGTAAATATTCAAATTTTTTCGTATTAATTTCATGTTTACAACCATAATATTTTTTTTCCTTAATAAATTTATCTTGTACATTCAGAAACTTCTCAAGCTCATTACTGTCATAATTAGTTTCGGAATCATTTTTGAACAAATTCATTACTTCATTATTTATCCAATATTTGTAGTGCACACAATTATATCTACGAGTTTCAGGAACATCTATTTTGTGTAAATGATCTAAATTTTGATTAATTTTTTGGCATAATTCATAATACTTATTTTGGTATTTATTATTTATCGATTTTATTTCATCACAGTGGCCACTTTTTTTAGCATTATCGTCTAATTTATTGAATTTTTTATATAATTCAAATGATGCTGAACCCTTCAAAACATGCTCCTGAAAATGAAACAAGAAAAATGAATTAAATAAATAATCATATGTTATCTTTTAAAAAATGCATTATTAGTTTTTTTTTTTTGTATGTAACTAATAATGCAAAATGTCTATATAACAAGCTTAGTTAAATTATTCTGTGGAATAATGAAAATGTACCCAATTTTTCTTGTTTGGAGTTGTCATTATGGGGCTATGTATATAAATTAAATAATATATATTATCGATGTATACATAGTTAA
>NW_004192798.1:0-2963 GCF_000321355.1 Plasmodium cynomolgi strain B
TATTATTGCATAAGGATATGTTTGTAATATAAATTATTTTTCCCCTTTAATATATGTGAACAAATATATATTATAATACTTATTAAGCAAACATTCACTAATTTATGATTAATTATATATTAAAAAATTTGGTGCATTAATATATATACCATTGTCTAATTTAGAATTATTCACTTTTTAATGCATTATTACAAAAATTATTATAGTTGTTAACTTATTTACATTTCATCATAAATTCCCTTATTAGTGACTTATGAAATAAATCAAATGAAAATTGTCATATAACTAACATTTATACTGATTCTCATACATTTTCGAATTCATAAGCATAAACAACACAAAAGGAAACAACAAAGCTATCCAATTCCTTAAATTCCTTACGTTTACTATTTTAGCAACCTCATGGAAATATTCCAGAGAAGTATTCATTTAACAATTAAATTTAATATTTTGTACGATAATATTTTCTACAATATGAAGAGTTTCATAGTTTTATTTCATGAAGAAAAATAGATTAATATTTAAATAATAATATCCTTTCACAATTACAAATATGTACCCTATCCCTACACTCTAAACGCTGAACCCTAAACTTAACCCTAAACCTTATACATTACGATGTAACGTTGTACATTCCAAATGTGTTACATATACGATGTGCGTTCTACATATGATGTGACTTTACATTCCAAATGTATGTTACATACGATGTATTACATACGATGTGAAGTTACATTCCAATGTATACTACACACGACGATGTTTCATTCCAAATGTGTTACATACAATGACGTTACATTGGACCATAGCCAATGTTCCTTTGCCCTGCGTTGTTCCCTCTTCTTTGGCTAGGTGCTGTTGGTGTACGTTCGTTATATATGGTAGAATTGTCTGTTCCACATAATGTGGAAGTTTCGGCTTGATATATTGTGAACGTGTCCGGTGCATGTTCAGTGATCGTGTCTGTGAATGTATCGAAATTGTGCGTGTTGAATGCTCTTTTTATTCTGTTGCTTCCTCCAAAAGTGTTACGTAAGCCGGAAAATAAGGGCGTATACTAAGAAAGGAATAAGGGGAGAGGTTGAATATATGTGCAGAATATATATGGCAATGTTTATTTTTTACGTCCAAAATTCATGGGAAAAGGAATTTATCCGTTATATTTTGCAAATACGTGCCTATGTGCATATTTGTGTAAATGTGTGTAAATGTAATTGTAACCTTATATAACAAGAAAACAAGGGAACCCATTGCTACTATAGGCAAAGTGGTAGATACGGCAAGGATGCTTTTGTTGGTGGCGGTAGTAGAGGGGGAGGGTGTTGGAACTGTTACAAGTTGCCCCTGTAATGGATCCCTTCCTGTCGCCTGTCTGGATACTTCAGCATTCCCTTGTGTTGCAGCATCCCCTAATGTTTGTATTTCCGCAGGAGTTCTAGGGAGCCCCTCAACTGCTTCGGGGATATCCCGATGTGCAGAATTTGCAGTAGGTACTTTCTGCGAAGAAGACTCCTCACCCTCTGTGTCTGATGAGGGCTCTACTTCCTGCACTGTAGAACATGCTAAAACTGGTAGCTTCTGACCATCGCGTCTTCCATACTTATTCTCGAACTCCTTACAATAATCATATTCCATATTACTTATACAATTATTACGTACAGAACTATAGGCCTCTTCCACTTCCTTCAGGTAACCACCATATTTTTTAGAACACTCGTTACCGCTATTACTTATAAGTTTCTGCAAATCATTGTAGTCGTAGAAGTAATCAAATATTTTCTTCCTCTGATGGAAAATATTACTGTCAGTAGTAATAGGGTAGTCCATTTGACAATTATATGTCCTTACTTGGTTCTCTAGTGTATTGTAAATCATATTCATATAGTTCGAAAATATAATAAAATTTAAATTATCGGGTAATAAACTTCCTACATAATAATATAAGAAACTGCAGCGTTTTGCATCTAATTCCCTCTGGTACTTTACCATAGTTATGTAACACCACGCTTCTATAATTTTATCTACATATTCTTGAATCTTAGTATTATGTTTTAATGTATTCTTCTGAATTCTGAACAAATAAATATGCTCAGAATAACAATTGTTCTCTTGCAATTTACTATACATCCTCCGTGAGGGTAATTGATCCAAAGGGTCCATCTATAAATGTAATTAGTGGAGTATGTATGTATTTTTATGTGTTCGAATACTGC
Organism: Plasmodium cynomolgi strain B; assembly: GCF_000321355.1. Classification (NCBI taxonomy): domain Eukaryota; phylum Apicomplexa; class Aconoidasida; order Haemosporida; family Plasmodiidae; genus Plasmodium; species Plasmodium cynomolgi. Next base: position 2,214 of record NW_004192798.1, read on the forward strand.
CTCTTCAAAATTAATATACCATGGGTGGAACATTGTATGTATACTATTAAAATAACTATTTTATGTATATAAAAAAGAAAGAGGGGGGATAATGGTCAGTACCTGCTCTGTGATTTAGGGTTCAGGGTTTAGGGTTTAGGACTCAGGGTTACTGGTTTAGAGTTTAGGCTTCAGGATTTTAGGTTCAAGCTTTTGAGCTTTTGTTTTATTATTTATGTTTATATTTTAGGCTTCAGTGTATATGATTCAAATATTAGATTTGATATATCGGCCAGCATGTTGCCTTTTCTAAAAAGCATATTGAGATACATTTTTTTATAACATAGCCGGAAATAAAAATATAACTAGCAAGAATATGAGTCAAATTACTGGTAAATGTGCACATGCATGTATCTTTAGATCAATGAAAAAAATTCTTTTATTTTAAATAAATAAAATTATGTTTTGTATGAACATAAATAATAGTTGTAATGTTTTGTAAAAATAAAAATTAAAAAAGGTAAAAGGTNTCTTTTTACTAAGGCAATTTTAAAATTAGTAGTGAGAGCAACATACGCTCATGAAAAAATATATATATATATGTATGTATGTTCTAGCGTTGAGAGTTACGTATAAATTGCTGCTGAGCATTTTTGAAAGCTGGGCTAGCATCTTTTTAGTGCATCGAATTCTCGGTTTCACTCGAGAGGTGGTTGTTGTGAAGTTGTTGCAGTGAGCTAATGAGCATCACCTCCAAGCAGTTATTATATA
>NW_004192799.1:0-2959 GCF_000321355.1 Plasmodium cynomolgi strain B
TAAATTTAGAACTATTATCATATTTAAATCTCCGTTAATCTTTGAATATTTTTCTACTTAAACAAAATATTAATAAAACTCTTTTCCTTGTTTTAAAATGAACAAGAAATAACTTTACATTTTTAAAATTATAATTTTTTATTTTTTCATATGTTGAAGAATTATGAATATATTTGTGAGATGTTTAGGGTTCAGGGTTTAGGGTTTAGGTTTCATGGTTTGTGGTACAAGTGTTAGGTTTGATATATCTGTTATCATGTTGCGTGTTGGCAAAAGCAGTTTGGATTACATTATTCTTGAGTCTGGCAGGAAACCAAAAATAACTAGAAGGAACGTAAGTCTAAATGCGTTAAATATACATATGCATGTATCTTCAGGTGAATGAAAAAGAATTATTTATTTTTAAACAAAATAAAAATTGCGGATTTGTACGAATGTAAAAAATATTTATAAGTGTTTGAAAAAAAATAAAATATAGCAAGTAAAAACGCGGGATGAGTAGGCAAAAGCGAATGCATCACCTCATTTAACAAAAGATTTGGAAGAGAAGAAGTAGTGGTTCGTCTCTCACATTTGTTCATAAAAAAATTGTTATCAATTGGTGGGGAGGGAGAAACTCCAAAGTGGGAAGAAAAGTTGAATGCGGTGTGAGCATACAACCAAATTGGCAGTGGCGAATTTGATAATTCCTTGCCAAAGGCGGTGGCAGAGGCACCTCCAACCTCCCCTCTCCTTCCCCCTTAGTACTTTTGTCAGCGCATCATGACGAAGTTGGAGGCGTCGATAAACTCGGAGAACTTTGATCCATACATATCCTGACATAAGTTGAGGAAGGGACTGATAATGTAGTGACTCTGGGGGGTTAACAACTGTATGTCGCATTTTCTATTTTTTAATTTATCAAGGAATTCTTGTGACCCAGCCATATTCTTTCTACACACATAGAGGAAAATGGCATTTTTTTTAAAGTTAAGTTAATTAAATGGATAAGTGACAGCATGATTGTTTTATCGTATATTAAATCACTTCCAATAATGTAGTCATATGTTACAATTTGCTCATTTTCACGTAGGTACGTATTTTCATTGGTCCACTCGATGTAGCATATTTTTACTTTACTCCTCCATGATGAAACTAGGTGGCCAAAAAGTTCTTCGTTTAATAGGACATAATGCGAAATGTTACTTAGTGCGAATTGGTTGACATCCGTAATGACTACTTGGTTCGGTCCTCGATTAGTTCCGTTGAGAAAATGTTCGCATGCGTGAAAAGCGTAATGCTGACTAGTCCACTCCCTGTACCGAGTCCTAACACCACTTTGTTGCTGAATAAGGTGCTATTCTGAAGGCACATGTCATACATCCATTTGCTTATCATGAAGCAGCACTTCCAAATGTTAATCCTGGTGATGTCATTATGCGAATAAACCTCTTCTCCTGATATTTTGCCATCCTCAAATGAATTCCAAAAATATTTTAGCCCAATTTATCTTATCTGTATAATGGCCTCTTCTTCACTTTCCCCGTTTTTACTTTTGCCTTTTCGTTGATGAGCAACTGTTGGGTGCACACCTGAATTATTTTTGCGACCTCTAGGCTTGTAGTGAATGCTCTGTCGTTGTTGCTATTGGGTGCACTGTTCCCAAGCTTGGCTACGCCGCTGCACATGTCGCCGCTCATGCCACTCTCCGCGCGCCCATCCTACTCGTCTAGCACACTCGACATGGGGTCGCTCAGAACGAGGTGCAAAATATTTTAGTCCTGGGTGTTGAAGGCTTCCGACAGAATGCTCTTGTCGAATTCGTTTTTCTTCAGTAAGTCGATTTTGTTGGCTTCCTTATACAGGTGAATTTGCTTCCCCCACGTTTCTCCCTGGCTGTTTAAAGTAGCACCTCCGATACCCTTCCTACTGTCGCCAATGCCCAAGCTGCTATCATGATCATCAGAGAAAATGCTCCCGAAAAAATTCATCGAGTTTATTTTATTTTTGACATGGGCACATAGCTGGTATCCGTTCTTCACAAGAGAAATTTGCAAAAAATGTTTCCTCATATGTTCATACAGTTCGTTTTTTTTCTTCTTTCCACTGTTGTATATTCTTCGCTATATAAAAGGTAGTCGAAAAGTAGCACTTCCTTTACAGCTTCACAATGCTTATTCTGTATGGCCCACATGAGGGGGCTATTTCCACTGGCATTCAGTTGGTTATGTCCAATTATGCATTCGTATAGCAGAAAGGGAATCATGTCCACATTGTTATTTGCGCATGCGACATGTGTACGTATGACATGGTGGTATGGGGTGCGAACTTGCTAAAAAGTGGTGTGGCATCACGCGGGGGATGCGCTTCTCCTTTTCTTTTGATCAGCGTGGGATGCAATATAATGGGAGACGTGGATCAGGGCCTAAAAAAGGCATTGAAAGTCCCAGCATTGCTCAGCCGCGAGTTGCACATAAACGACATGATTGTTGCTAGTCGGCCACTGCCTCAATTTGTCCGCCCTAATTTTTCAGCATGTATCAAATTCGTTAGCAGTGTTTTACAATTTTTAATGTTTTTCTCGCTTTTCTTTTGCATTTTATTCCAAATGTTTTTCCAAACATTTCAACATTTTTTCAGCCATTTCCGAGCATGTGCCAATTTTGCAGACCCACGAGCGCGTATCAGGTGACTAATTACAAAACATTTTCACGAACATCACCTGGAAATTTTCTCGATCGAGTAAAGTGTTTCGCAAAATCAATTCCTTTTATGGTGAACCATATTAAATGCAGACTTTATTTTGTATGCATGTACTACCCATTTTTTGCTTATCCAAGTTATTTTTTTTTTTTTTCCCTGCGTCTTTCGACACACACAAATATGTAAGTAATACTGACTGGGGGTGTAGTACGTATTTTTCTCTGAACATTTCTGATCGATTCTTAAAGGAATTTTTTTTTTTTCAAACTATTACAAA
>NW_004193391.1:0-2952 GCF_000321355.1 Plasmodium cynomolgi strain B
AAAGTAAAGCTCCTTATATTATAATTTTATTTCTATTTAGCGTGTAAGTATTTTATTTAACAAAAAATAATAAGGGATTAATTTTTTTTTAAAATATATATATAAAATAATTTCACATTTGTATATACTTCGTAAGCATATGTTATAAAAGTGACATAGAATAAATATTTTATAGAAAGAAATATTTTTAAAACATAGTATTATTTATTCATGATTAACCTTTATTTGGAAGTACCAAATTCTATATCATTACTTATGAATTTATTTACTGGTAAAAATTGTTACTCACTTTATCATAGTGTGATCATAAAAAAATAAAAAACTAGGAACATCAATTATTGTTATATAGTTCATTGAGATATGTAATCTAATAATATATAATCAACATAAATGATATTACTATGGAATTGATATTATACTATTGAAATTTCAAGTAATGTTTTTGTTGATTATATATTTATATTTCATTAATTTTTTTTTTAAATAAAATATTCAAAAAAGTATAACACGTTATAAAAAAGGAATATATGAATGCCATGGAATTTAAGATGTATGTTCTAAGGGCAAAAATGTATTTTTATTTTTAATTAATAATTAAATAAATCTCTAGTAAAAATATAATAATGTGATATTAATTATAAAACGCTCAAGTTCTACCTTACAAAAAAATATTTCATTTTTATATACTTTATTTTGTCATCATAAATATATAAAGTTTTACTGTTCACAGTTCTGATTGAATATCTCTTTATTTTATACATTCTTGATATTTATTTATTTATTTTTTTGCTCTCACTAAATTGTTATAATACAGTTATACACATAAAAATACTATACTTTATGGTATATTATTTTATTTATGTTAAGCTAATGTTTATTTTAATGAAAATTTGATAAGTATTATTTTTTATATATTGTAAATAATATATATTTTTTGTGCATATAATAACATATCTATCAAATATATACACACTGATACTATTGTATTATTTTGCATAGTCCATTACAAATATTATTATCCTTATATGGATATAATGACAATAAAAAATCAGGAATAATAGATGAACGACTACATTAGTTAAAATATGTATAAATGATATTGCAACATTTTTGGATAGTAGAGATATTTCTTAATTAATTTTTCATATTATATAAATATGTATCATTTAGTTATAAGATGTTTATGTATCTTTCTATTTAATATTTTAGAGAAATTCCCTTATTTAGGGTTCAAATATTTTGCACTTTAATGATATATATTTACTATTATTATATAGCTAGATATAACCACAATTCAGATATATAAAAAGTATTATTTATCAAATTGGTAAATAATATAATTTTTATTACATACAAAATATAAAGGTAAAACTGATTTTTTTACATTTAAATAAATATTATGAGATAGCTTTATTATAACTTATTTATGTATTATATGTTATTTAATTTACATATTCAAAATGTATTAATAATATTTTATTATTTATCATACATGAATGAATATTTATTTCTGATTATACATATTAAAAAATTTAGTGATGCATAATTGCTCAATTTTTAATTAATCTGCGTTGTATCTGGTATTAATATTAATTTACGATAATATTAAACCCTAAAGCAGAAATAATAACATGGAAATATATATTTAAGTATTTTATATCGTTGAATGTGTTTTATGAAAATAACATTTATACTACCTCTTAGTAGTTATTTTATAAAATATCATATAAAAATAAAAACAAATTTATAAAATGCATTAAACTTCATAAATGTAAATATCTGTCAACATTTTTAACAAATATTCATATATTATTTTACTATTTTAATAGGAATCTTCATTATTCTACATATATATTAAAATATTTCGATTTAAATTAGATTTAACTAAGTTCATATTAAAACAGCAAATTATAATTATTAATAATTGTTCACAGTTATATGCATGCATAATAACTGCAAAAAAAAAAACAAAGAATATATTAGTTTTCCTAATTCATTTTCAAAATTTGAATTAATATATACAATTTATTTATTTTTGTGTGTTCTTACATAATAAAAATTATTAAGATGTGATAAATTATTTAATAATTTTAATTTATCCTTGAATTATTTAATTTATTTTTTAATAAATTATAATTTTTCTTATGGAAAAAATATAAAATACAAAAAAACAAATAAAATGTTGTTGGTTCATTCTGCAAATATAATAGATGATACAAGAATCATTTAATGTTAATAAACTATATTCATGCTGATAATGATTATATTAAATGATATAAGTTTCATTAATTGATACATGCATGAAAATAATGGTATAACTAAACAATATTTTGATAACATATTTTATATTTTAATTTTTTCATTTTTACTTTTTGATATAAGATCTCTATTAGAACGTTATTAACATAATAAATTGTACAATTTATTCCCTCGCAAAATTATTTTATTAAATTAACATTATAAATAAATTTATTATTTTTTATTCGTAACCTTAATGTGTTCAAATATGTTTTTAATTACAAAAATATATTTAGGTGTAATCTCTATGATAATATAACTCATTTATGGAGATTCCCATTTGGAATTAATATATAATTTATTTGCTTTATATGTACTGTTTTTCTTATAATATTGTAATATTTCATATGAATAGATGTATATTCCTTGATTATTAATATTTTATCTTCTTCTGGTTTGGTAAATGTTATAAAAAAAATAATTTTTTTTTAGATTTTCCTTGTATATAAATATTTTTTATATAAACATGAAACATTAGCTAAAAGTGATAGATAAATATCATTTATGATTTATTTGTATAATTATTTTACAAGCTAGCTTTATTTGTTATAAAATATTCAATAAATGTATTATAGTTAATATTTTATTTAATATATAGTGAAAAGGGAACGAAAAAATTTTAATAATATTTCTAGTTTATTTTTAATATGATAA
>NW_004193392.1:0-2954 GCF_000321355.1 Plasmodium cynomolgi strain B
TAACAAATAATCGTGTTTAATACCAAGTTTTATATAATTAATAAATTCCTTACACATTGAATTTTCTTTATTTTTGCAATTCACAACTTTACTGTTATACAGATCAATAACCTTTTTCAGATATTTAAATATGAACTGTTGTATATTTTATTAATAATAATACTAAATTTTTTATATACGTAGTAAAAAAGAAAATAATCATATAACTGTTTTATAGCCTTAATTCCTTTTTTTTTCATTTCATAAAATTCGCAAGGACAATTGTATTCGCTCTAGAAAATATCTTTCTGTATTTCCCAGTGATTGATAATACTTTTAACATCATTTTCTTTAAGTTTTTCCTTTATGACCTGATCGTAAAACCAGCACTTTAAATATAAACATTTATTATTAATATTACAACGCTCGCCCTTTTTAGTAAAATAGGCCTTGTCACTCACTAATAACTGCTTTAAATTACCAAAAAATTTATTACATAGTTTTTTCGCAGAAGATCCTATTTCTACAGGTAAATTTTGGATAGTACAATACAAATCATCAACATCGGTGTTACAGTCTTCATTAAATTTACTATAAAATGTATATAATTCCGAATTTTTGAAGCTACGGTTCTACAAATATGAATTCAAAATACATAAACACCCTAATTATTATTGCATAAAATATATTTTGTAACGCACATAAAGAAATATATAGTATATGTATGCCTTGAACAAATTAATACAACTATAAAAAATCAAAATTTACCTTCCTCAGTCAATTTTAAATAATCTACTGCATCTTTATCCATTTTAATTAAACGATGTTACACAAACACAAAGTTGTGTACAATCTATATATTAAAGATTGCATTGTATCATACTTCTAATATATGGTGTGTGGTCTTATTTAATTAATTTTAAATCAAAATAAATAATTCACACTTATTTCCTTTTTTTAATGATCAGTCATAGCATTTATAAATAATGTTATTATTATATAAAAAAATTCTAATTACAAAAAAAAACTGTAAAATCACGAATTTTAAGTAAATTTTAACATGTTGTAAAATATTATTTTAAAACATTTTTGTCACCTTACATATAGAATATTAATAAAGGTTTGTTCTATATTAAAAAAAAATTCACTTACACTAAACAGATTTAGGGTTTAGGGTTTAGTGTTCACCTTTAGGGTTCATGGTTTAGGTTTGATATATCTATCAGCACGTTGCACCTTTTGCAAAAGCAGATTTAGTTATATCATTCTATAACCTGACCGGAAATTTACAAATAACTAGCAGGAACATAAGTCAAAATGCTGATAAATATACATATGCATGTATCTTCAGATGAATGAAAAAAAATTTATTTATTTTTCAAAGAAATAAAAATTGCGGATTTGTACGAAGGTTAATAATATTTGTAATGGTTTGAAAAAAAAAAAAAGGCGAGTCCCCATTTTTCAAGGCAATTTTCAAATTAGTAATGAGAGCGTCAAGCGCGCAGGAAAATATATGTATGTATATGTAGGTAGGTACGAGCGTGGCGCGTTACGTAGAAAATGCTTTGGGACCTTTATTCCAGCAGGGCTAGAATCTTCCTGGCGTTCCGAATTCTCTTTTCTCTCCAGGGGAATGTGTTCTGATCTTGTTGCAGCGAGAAAATCCGCATCACCCCCAAGCAGGTATTATATACATATATAATAATATGTATGCACTGTGTAGGGCGTTTTTTCTTTTTTATCTTCACGATGTCACACTTTTCTGAAAGGGCAATTTTCCCCTCGTTAGCAGTTGCTCGCAGCGGAGAGAGCGTGTCATGATTAAAAAATATGCGGCACAATTATGCCATACAAATAAGGCGTACTAATGTGCCTGCGCAAAATACGAAAAAATATTTCCCTACGCAGATAAATAAATAGTGCATTGCCTTAGCTGGGATTCCGCCGCTAATGGCGTATATATATTATATATATGTATATATATATAATACCTCCCTTAATTTCCTACCTTCGAAAGCGGCCTACTTGGAACGGCACATTTGTTAAACCCGTCGCCAACGGGATGTTCCATTGGAGAATCTGCGTGCATTTGCAATGCAAACAAATGCGTGCTTCCTTTCCACCGATAAGCGCCATGCATTCAGTTAAGATGTTAAAGTTTCAAAATAAAATGGAACGCAAATGGGTGGGATTACAAAATTTTATGCAGAAAAAATGCTAAGTGTTTTTCAAAAAAAATCAAAGGACGGGAAAATAAAAGCGGCTTGGGTATAAAAATACGTCAAGTAATATAAGTTGCAGCCCCAGGGGGGCATCGGCCCTCTCAAAAAAACCAAAAAAATATAGCAAGTAAACACACGGGATTGGTAGGCAAATGCGGATGTATCACCTCATTTAACAAACGATTCGGGTGGGAAGAAGAAGTGGTCGGTCTCTCACATTTGTTCGTAAAAAAAATTGTTAACAATTAGTGGGGAGGAAGAAACACCAAAGTGGGAAGGAAAGTTGAATACTGTGTGAGCATACCACCAAATTGGCAGTGTTGCATTTGATAATTCCATGCCAAATGTTTTGGGGGAGGCATCCCTAATCACCCTTCTCTTTCCTCCTTAGTATTTTTGGAAGAGCATCATGACAAAGTTGGAGGCGTCGGTATACTCGGAGAACTTTGCCTCATGCAGGTCCTCACTTAAGATGGGGAAGGGGCTCGTAATGTAGTAACTCGGGGGGGTGAACAACTGTATGTCGTAATTTCCGTTTTTGAATTGATCAAAGAATTCGTGTGACCCATCCCTGTTCTTTGTATACACATAGAGAAAAATGCCAGCTGTTTTTGAAGTTAATTAAAGGGATAAGGGACGGCACGATTTTTTTTTTATCGTATACGAAATCACTCCCAATAATGTAGTCATATGTGATAATTTGCTCATTTTCACGTGGGTACGTTTTTTTATTGGTCCAATCGGTGTTGC
>NW_004193393.1:0-2943 GCF_000321355.1 Plasmodium cynomolgi strain B
ATGCTAAACATAAAAAAATTTGCTTCCATTCCTTAAAAGTGCTTTAAAAAAGTGTGACAGTGTTCGCTTAAAAGCAGGACTCCACGAGTCCATATTCATGAAATAGCAATTTGTTCATACTATATATATGAAAATAAATGTTTAAATTATAGATAATGCCACAGGAATATTTATGTAGTCAAATACTCCATTCAGGTAGCGGTTCAAAGACAAATTGTACTATAGCAGGTGAACCGTATGTAAATAGTATTCATAATTTGCTATGATAGTATAATACGTTAAAGTGTGTATAAATATGCATCTAATTTAGAAAGGGTACCGTGTAAGAAATATGAATGGATAAGATTGTTAACATTCATGTTTCTGCTTCATATTTAATAGATTAATCGCGTTAAACACTGCATCGAATTTAAATATTTATTGGAAAAACTCTTTAAATTTCTGACGATTTTAATTTTTTTCCTTAATTTATAAAATGTTTGAAGTGTATGCGCATACGTAATACTTATAATAATTTATACATGTAGTACGACCGCGCAATAATTCCTACATTAATAAAACATTATAGAACCGGTGTGAATAATAACAAGTATATGGAACCTATGGGTAAAATCACTCGTTATTGCAACACCACTTGCAAGTACTGCGCATAAATATGTATGCGAATGCTATCATAACCGTGATTTCTGGCCAAGCAAATACCTTATGTTTTTCAATTAAATGTAACAATTTTTTATTGAAAGGCGTTATGTTGTATACAATAGGATAATCTGTAATTGGGATGACTTTTTGAAGATTTATTATTACTAATTAAAGCTTTTAATCTAATTTGTTTAATGATTTACGGAAGGCTTATGTAATTTTTGCATATAAACACCCGTGATATTTTATATTTTCCAAATTGACATCATTAATTTTACATCTAAAGTTAAAATCCATATTCGAATTTCAGGTATCTGTTGAATTTTCATAATTATTTTTATCTGAATCAAAATTTTCTTTCACATTATCGTAATATTCTGAACCCTAAAATAGAACACACTAATTTAATAGAATACAGAAAACTTTGAAGTAAAATGAAAAAATAAATTTGTTGAATATTAACAGAAGAAAATTATCATATAACTAAAATTTCTACTGCTTCGCATACATTTTTTAAATCTTAAGCATATACAACATGAAATGAAGCAATAAAGGCATGTACTTCCTTAAACTACTTAAGTTTGCTATTTTAGCAATCTCATGGAAATATTCTAGAGAGGTATTCATTTAACAATTAAATTTAATATTTTCTACAATTTGAACTGTTTCACAGGTTTATTTCATGATGAGAATTTTATTAATATTTAAATAATCCTATCGTTTCGCATATTTAAATATTTACCTTAAACCTAAACCCTGAACCCTGAACCTATGTATATAGAATACCGGAGGACGAATCTTTTTTAAAAAGGGTTTCCTCTCATAATATCAATGAAAATTTTATAATTTAAATAAACAGATAATATATGAATAAGCCATGTGTATTAGGAAAAAATAAACAATATCATAATTTAAAATAGAATTCCAAGTAAAATGTAATAATATAAATAAACCCTATCATATATATGGTAGAACATCATGAAATTGATCTAACAAATATATAAAATCATAATATAACATCAAAATTGCCTACTAAAATGGAATAATTATATTCTTCTTGATTTCTCAGATCTTCTATGTTTGTAGTTTTTTGAGAAAGTTTTGTATTTAAAAATTTTATTTGATATTTTTAATCCTTTTCAATGGGTAGTAGGTTCCCAAGAACACGCTCAATAAGACAAATCCTATGAATGCTGGAATTGCGACGCAACATATGACCCACGAATATGGTGGTGGACCAATAGAAAAAAGCGACAATCAGGCCTATACAAGACAAAGCTAATGGATAAGGAACTGAAAAAGGCCAATACGAGTGGTAATAATGCTTTATATTTTCTTATAGTATATGCCAATTTATTAAAAAATTCTCTGATTTTGATTCCCATTCTTTCATATTAAGCCTTAATTTTTATATACGGTAACATTACTAATTCAAAATTGCAATCTAATTTTCTATTTATTTTACCCTTTTCCCGCTCTTAATTTTTCATATTTTACTACTTTAATGAAGATGTAAAAAATAATTAATATAAATATCGTGCACTATGTTATGAAAAATGCAGAATTTAAATAAGGTATTAGAGTTGTCAACTCTATTAGATGATCTGGTATTATTTTCACATCAGCCCAAGCTAATATAGGCACTATTAATACAAGCAATGAAAATAAAGTGGAAAAAATAATTTTATATCCATATTTTTTAATTATTACATTTTTAAACGTTTTATCATCATAATTTCTATTTTCAGCAGTTTATATATCTTATCTATATTGTTGAATATTTTTCTTTCGAAACAGAAATCTAATTTTTTAATCCTTTTTTTTGCATAAGTATTTTAAAATTTTTCCCATAAGAATATATATTATTTGAACTATTTCTTTTTGAGCTACTATATATTGATGTATCTTCGGATTAATTTTCTAATTCATTACTTTCATAGTTGCGTTATTTGTCTTCTTTTATATTATTAGGTTCTAATCCTAACTCCAATTCACTTTTTGACAATAAACGATGCTTCCCCATTTCGTGTGTACCATCTAACTTGTGGTCATATTTCATATTTTCACTAGTATAAACACTATAAAGGGAAATGAATTTTGAGTATTTAAAATATTAAATAATTTTACGTGAAATAATAATAAAGATATAACTTAAAAAAATGAAAAAAAGTTATTTTAAAAATTATTATTATACTATATCATTAAAAAAGTTAAATATCTACGTTAAAAGAAAAAACATATAAATCTTAAGAATAACTGAAAAATGTAGAATTTTATTAATGAAAATATACTTTATTATAA
>NW_004193394.1:0-2949 GCF_000321355.1 Plasmodium cynomolgi strain B
GTAAAAATATTTTATCTATATTTTAACATATTATATACAAATAAATTAGTGCATTAATGATAGTATAAGCAAATGCAATGAAGATATAAATTAACATAAGGTTTATAAGTATGGAAAATAGTCCATATTAATAATAAACAGCAAAGAGAATTATAAATGTTATACGTTATATTATTTTATAATAAACGTAATATGTATTATAAAGGAATGAATTTGTAATGAATATTTTTTGAACTCGTTAGTTTTTATATTAAAAGACAAATTATATTTATAGCAAAAAATATAACGAGTATTTAATGTTATTAAAATTTATTGATATTAATGTAAATTTGTAAATGTTTTTAACTTTTTAAAAAGACAATAAAAAAAATAAAAGTTAATAATACATATTTTTATTTTTTACGTTCAGATATAACTGAAAACAAAATTATTTTAGAATACATCATCTAAGATATGCAGTATAAGACATTTACAGTTTTAATTTGAAAAAACATAATTTTAATTGAAACTATTAAATGAAATAAAAGTAAAGATTACTAATATTATAAAAAAAAAAATGACATTTATTGAAAATGATAAAGTTTGTCGCATATTTTTATCAAATAAAAATATCATGATTTATACATCAAAAAAAAAAAGTTACTAAAAAATAGTTGATAAGATATATAAAAATATTTTGTTACAGTTACACAAATCACTAGAATTGCATAAATATATTAATTGTATATAAAAAGTTTTGGGACATACATTATTCCACATTTTATTTCATATGAGAAACATATAAAAGTTTCAAAAATGCATTTTGTCTACTAATACAAAGAAACTATAATTTTTATTATTATTTTCGATAAATTTTATGTGAAACCTTATAACAGTGTATACTGTAATATTTACCATAATGACAATATGACACAAAGACATTATTATATAATTACGCGTTTCCCATAAAATATCATACGGTTACTGGATGCTTCTATATGTTATTTCAAAAATTTTTAAATAATTCTCTAATATCATATTTTACATTATATCACATTTTATTCCTTTTACTAATAACGATGTTGCAAAATATTTTATGTTTTATATTTATATAAGAAATTATTTGCGTAAAAAGAAAATTAAAAATTTGGGAAATGTATAAATATATAATAAATATGTTATTCTGATGAAAGAAATTGTTATGCTACTATCACTACTTATTTTTTTATATGTGGGTTTAAAATTATTATTTCAAAATATTTTGAATTAATTAAATTTTAATTAAACATTTAATTATTCTACTTTGTTATTATTGATTTATTGTTATACAGAAAATCCATAACAGCATTTTATCTTTAATTATATTATTCAATTAGTAAAAGATGATAATATAGTGCACACATGTTATTTTTTTACTTAAGTTACATTTAAATATTTTTTTTCATATTTATGTAAATTTTCTGTATTTATTTTTTTACTTGAATGGGAGAAGATAAAATTGAATTCTTTTTATTACTATAGCAATAGATCATATTATATTTGGGTAATAGAATTTATATTTTTTATTATAAGTTAATCTGGCACTGTATTGTATCCTAGATAAAGTGCTTCACTGTTCCCAAATGTATGTTCTGAGTTGGAAGAATTCTCTGATTCTTCATCTTTCTGCGATTGTTGTAATTGTCCTTGAAACATTTGTGGTTGCATATGCTTTACATCGTTCATTTCTGTCAAATAATTATTTTGAGGCATTTGCAATAATTGCCCACCATTTTGTTCAGTTCGCGCCTTTTTTTGTTGTTTTTTAGCTGCCCTCCTGCGTCGAAAATACTAATGTAAGAAATATAACACATAAATAATGAACTTTTTTTATAATTATATATTTTTGTGTAAATGTAAAATACAAATTTCTTTCACATAATATAAAATTTGTTAATTATAATTTTACTTACCCTAGATAACATAGAATAAATGATACTACACAATATGACAAAAAAAAAAAATATAATAGGAAAGGTAATATATCTATGTGCGCATTCTTCGCCCTTTCCGCCAAAAAAATACACATAAAAAACATTTGAATGAAAAATATTATTCGATTTCTGTAGCCTCTTGCGATAGATCCTGCTTCATTAAACATCCCCGTAGCCTTCACTCTGAAATTATCTAAGCTATTGTTTGGTATACGTTGAAATTTCTTTGCCATTACAAATGAAAATTGTAATAAGATAACATAATACATTTTTATTAACACAAAAATAATGTTTATAGTCTTATTATAAAATGCATTTAAAGATGGATTAAATAATCGCAAATTTAACATGTCTGGGAAAGAGTTAGTATTACAATTTTTTGTATCATTCTAATAGTTTGTAAAAAGGTTATTATCATTCGCTAGAGATACATTTTCCTTCTAATGTAATAAATAGTACATCCGTTTTCTACTTTTCCCAGATGACTGTTTAAATTGTTTCATATTATTCATAAATTTTTTATTGAACACTATAAAAAATAATGGTATACTACTAAAAATCCTTAACTTATTTTCATTTATGAATAATTATATATTTTATAAAACTATTGAAAAATAAATAAGTTATATGAGCGATGCAATATTCTTTTGTTTACACATATTACGGAAGATTATGTATACATACTTTATCAGGTTATATTGATATATTTCTTTAATTAAAATTTTTGTCATTATATGTTTGACAATAGCACTGAAAATGTGAATTTTATTAGGGATTTTTTTTACGATAATATGCTGTATGCGTGTTAATCTAATCAATGAAGATACTAATCCATTGTTTAGAAAAAGTTTTACTGAACTCATATTTTAGAAATAAATAAATTTTTTACGCTTACAATATATACTAAAATTATGTACATTCCCTTTATTCTTAATTTCTATCAAGTTTAAAAAATGAATCCAAATATATTAGCAGCTATTTATGAAAGTTATCATAA